>NC_054543.1:17549770-17831975 GCF_017654505.1 Polyodon spathula
AGTGGAATGGAGTCCACCTGTGTGCAATTACATGATTTCAGGTTAAATACACCTGTCTCTGGGATGTCCCACAGTTGGTTAGTACATTTCCTAACAAAAACTTATTCATGAAGACGAAGGAAAATTCAAAGCAAATCCGGAATAAGGTTCTTCAAAAGCCCCAGTCAGGGGTAGGATATAAAGACATTTCCAAGGCATTGAATATCTCACGGAGCACAGTAAAGTCCATTATTAAGAAATGGAGAGAATACAGCACAACTGTGAAACTGTCTAGAACAGGCCGTCCTCAAAAACTGAGTATGCGAGCAAGAAGGGCACTAGTCAGGGAGGCCACCAAGAGGCCTATGGCAACTCTAACGGCAGAGCTGGGAGACACTGTGCATTCAGTAACAATAACCCGGGTACTTCACAAAATTGGCCTTTATGGGAGAGTGGCAAAAAGATAGTGTTGTTTAAAAAAACTCACATCATATCTCGACTAGTTTGCCAGAAGGCAAGTGGGAGACTCTGAGACCAAGTGGGAGAAGAGTCTATGGTCTGATGAGACCAAAATAGAGCTTTTTGGTCTCAATGCTAAGCGCTATATTTGGAACAAGCCTAACAGAGCACATCATCCTGAGAACACCATCCCTACTGTGAAGCATGGTGGTGGCAGCATCATGCTATGGGGATGCTTCTCTGCATCAGGGCCTAGAAAGCTCAAGAAGATAGAGGGCAAAACGGATGCAGCAAATACAGAGAAATCCTGGAGGAAAACCTGCTGAAGTCTGCAAGAGACCTGGGACTTGGGAGAAGATTCATCTTCTAGCAGGACAATGACCCCAAACATATAGCCAAAGCCACACTGGAATGGCTTAAAAACAAAAAGGTTAATGTCCTGGAGTGGCCCAGTCAAAGCCTTGCTGTAATAATCAAGACGTTTTCATTAAAAGCAAGGAAATGTGTGGATTTTTTGCAAATTGCAGTTTTCCAGATGAGATCATCAACAATGCTAAATCCCATGTTTCATTTTTAATCAGAAAGCATGCTTTATGTACCATTAAAAAACACACAATGAACAGAATTCCTCTAGTCCTGACTTACCATCCCACCAACAGAGAAGTACAGAAGATTGTGCAAATAAATTTGAAAATTCTACAGCAAGACCCATCTACAGAACCTGTTTTTAAAAATCCTCCACTATTGTCCTATAGAAGAGACAAGAATCTAAAAAATACACAGTGAAATTTGCCCTTCTGCAGAAACTTTAAAAGACACAGTCCCATGCAACAGACCACGATGTACAACATGCAAATACATTAACTTCCAAACTGAGATCAGAAGCCCTAAATCATCAATCCACATCCACCAGCCCTTTACATGTACTTCTAGAGGAGTAGTGTACTGCATCATTTGCACACAATACAACTGACATTGGGGAAAGTAAAAAATGTTTAGCAGACAGTTTTGTGGAACATTTACGAAGCATTAGAATTAACACCTTGACATTTCTACTAGCCCGACACTTCAACAGCAATAATTACACTGCTGAAGACATCACCATCTGTTGAATCAGTCAGTGTTTTGGTACAAATTCTACTTGGATGCAAAGAGAATGTGAGCTTATCTTCAAACTTGGAACTCTGGAGCCTCTTGGAATGAACATTATATTCTGACATCATCCTCAGAATTTTTTTAAATCAACAAGTTTACTGCCCTGTTTACTTTACTTTCTACACATCTGAGGACGGGCTTTTGCCTGAAATGTCCTGAAATAAGTGGGGTTTTTTTGTTTTTTTTAAATAATTTAAACTCTGTGTACTCAATATATATATATATATATATATATATATATATATATATATATATATATATATATATATATATATATATATATATATATATACACACACACTGTGTGTACAAAGCATTAGGAACACCTTCCTAATATTGAGTTCCACCCCTTTTCCCCTTTTGCCCTCAGAACAGCCTCAATTCATCAGGGCATAGACTCTACAAGATGTCGAAAGCATTCCACAGGGATGCTGGCCCATGTTGACTCCAATGCTTCCTACAGTTGTGTCAAGTTGCTTGGTAGTGGATCTCTACTTCGAATAGCTTGTTCCATTTCATCCCACAGATGCTCAATTACATTGAGATGTGGTGGCTGGGCAGGCACTACAGTAAGCTGAATTTACTGTCAAGTTCATTTAACCATTCCTGGACAATCCTAGCCTTGTGGCATGGGGCATTATCCTGCTGAAAAAATCCATTAGAAGATAGATACACTGCTGCCATGAAGGGATGCATGATTGACAATGAAGTTCAGATATCCTTTGGCATTCAAACGTTGCTCAACTTTTATCAAGGGGCCCAATGTGTGCCATGAAAACACACCCCATACCATCACACCACCACCACCAGTCTGCAATGTTGACACGCGGCATGATGGATGCATGTACTCATGTGGTTTTTCTCCATACTGTAGTCCTTCCATCAGCGTGAAACAGCAGGAACCAGGATTCATCAGACCGGACAATGTTTTTCCAATATCCCAGTGTTCCTTAGCCCACTGCAACCACAGTTTCTTGTGTTTTGCTGAAAGAAGTGGAACTCTGTTAGGTCGATGGCTGCCATACCTCATTCGTGTCAAGGTATGATGAGTTGTGCATTCTTCTATGGGTCTTTCGGCACCAATATTGCACTGGACTGTCAGTTGACTGTCTCTTGCTCTGCACAATTTGTGTCAGCCTCCTTGGCCTCTTTTATCAATGAGCCATTTTCGCCCACTGGCCTGTCATTGGCTGGATGTCCTTTGGGTGGTGGACCATCCATGATAAACATGGGAAACTATTGAGTGTGAAAAACCTATCAGTGTTGCAGTTCTTGACACACTCAAACCGGCGTGCCTGGCACCTACTACCATACCCTGTTCAAAGGCACTTAAATCTTTTGTCTTGCCCATTTACCCTCTGAATGGCATACATATACAATCCATGTCTCAATTGTGTCCAGGCTTAAACATCCTTCTTTTACCTGTCTCCCCTTCATCTACACTGATTGAAGTGGATTTAAGAGGTTACATCAATAAGGGATCATAGCTTTCACCTGGATTCACCTCGTCACTCTATTTCATGGAAAGAGCTGGTGTTCCTAATGTTTTGTACACTCAGTGTGTATATATATATATATATATATATATATATATATATATATATATATATATATATATATATATATATATATATATATATATATTGTGAGCCAGCTCACAAGTTTACCACCAGGAGTCATTCATGGCAGGCATGGTATGAGCCCACAGAGGTTGCCAGGAATGATCAGATGGACCTGTGGGCAGCATACATGCCTGCTATGATGTCAAGGAGTTAACAGACCGACAGGCTGCAGGTGTGGTTAGGTAGGCAATTAGGGTTTGACTATTATTAGACTATCATTGGCCTTAATTGGCCCACACCTGTAGCCTGTAACGGCGAAATGCCTGGCTGGTAAAAGGGAGCATGTGCCGCTAGTCTGTTGGGTTGTTTGTTTTGTTTGCCTGCCTGAGAACTTCTGAGGATTATCTACAATAAGATCGGAACGGGATAACGTGGTGGTCCTTTGCATCTGCAATTCCCTGTTCTCTGCAGGGGCTATGAGGAACGGCCTGTCCACTGCTGAGATTCGCAAAGGGACTGGACTGCGGAATAAGTGGTAGGAGAAGGGTTCCTAAAAAAGAAACCCAAAACCCAGGTGGAATTACCTATTCACCAACTGGATGGGGTTATTGGTCCGGTTGGTTTACATCAGCAATTTTGCTTTGGTGGTTTGGTTTTTGTTCGAAACCTTGTTTGAACTGTTTATTTTCTTTTGGACATTGCAATATAAGAGCCAGCTGTATAGAATACTGGAATAAAGACTTGCTTTGTTTTGGAAACTACTGTCTGTTTTCTTCGACTGACTGCTCTCCTTAAGTACCTTGCACCTGGCACCTACCCGCCCACATTATATATAATATTATATATATATATTAATATATATATATATATATATATATATAAACAAGCGATCACGTTTGTTGGTAGACCCACAGAAATGGAATTCTGACGCGCACTTTTGTCTGGTGGACTTGTATGTTGTCCCGTTTGTTTGTCTTGTCTGTCTTGTGCTGTGCATGTTACATGTACTGTTCAAGGTGCCACCTTGGAAGCAGACCAACCTTCTGCCATCACTCAGAATAGGGAAAGGAGCAGGGATAGTTGGTTAGTCGGTAGAGTAGGTGGGAGCAGCAGGGGGAGATATAAGTACTGGAGTTTGAGAGGGAGTCAGGAGGTGCAGAGTGAGAGCAGCAGGAATGGGAGTGGTAGATGGAGATCGGTCCAGGCGCGGAGAGGAGGCTAGCTGCAGGACCAGAGATAGAATGGGGTGTGGGGTTCAGGCTTGGAGAGGGGCTAGCCACGGAATCCTGCCGCGTTGTGACCGCGAAGCCCAGGGGAGAGATGGCCTGTGAGATAGGGCCTGTGTGAGTCAGGGTGAGAGAACGGAGCCAGGAGTAGAATAGAGAGAGAGCGGGGGAGTTGAGTGAGGAAGGGTGGTTTATTGTTTTTGTGGCGTGGTCTCAGCCGTAACAGGGACCGTTGTGAATTTTAACCAATAAATTGGTTTATTTGTTGCACCTGAAAAAGTGTCTCCGTCTTCTGCTTTACCTTCCGAGGGCACGGGTTGTTACTATATATATAATAAACCCCCATTCCACTTGCAGCCAATTCACTTTGAATATCTTTAATAGTCAATCTCGAATTGTTATTAAACTTCTTCACAATTTTTTAACTTGTTCTTGGTGAAACAACCTTCTTTTTTCCAGACCGAGGGAACATTGTGACAGCACCATGAGTCTTGTACTTCTTGATAATAGTAACAATACTTGAAATTGGGATACTCAAATGCTGGGAAATATTCTTGTATCCTTCTCCAGCTTTATGACAATAAATAGTTTTCTGCCTAAGGTCTTGAGATAGTTCTTTACTTTTTCCCATATTGACTTATTGGTAAAGACAGCAATCATCTTCAGCCTAACCCTTGTATACTCTCTAAGAATGTTCACCTACAATCAAACATCTTTTATACTTTTCTAGAATTAGGCTCTGTATTATCATATTGACATTTCTAGCACTTTGTACACAATACTATCATAGCATCAAAGGGTAGGAATACTTTGGAGATTTTTTGGGATTTTTTGGTTTTTGTACTGCGTTTTAATTCTTTAACGAATTGGATAAAGCAAAGGCAGAATACTGCATACATGAGACTAACGGGTACATGAAATTCTCTTTATATAACAATCATCTCATGAATTTACTCCAATCTATCATTCATTTTGATTTTCCTTTTGCTATAACGCACACCTTCATATAATGAACAAAAAGCTTGAATCCTAAGAGGTTCATTATAGTGAGGGTTTATATATATATCCATTTAACAAGGAGGAATTTAAACAAGACCTTATTACAAGGACATTTTTTTAGTGACATTTAAGAATAACCTTTATTCAGGATTGTTTTACTGTCAAACTGCTGTTCCTTTTACTAACCCATCAGAAAATTCTCTGCTATGCAGTGTATTGATTTTTTTTTGAGATAGTGTAACATCAAGGGCAGTAGCTGGCAATACCAGTAGTGTAAACCAGCTGTTATTTTAATAGCTATATATATAATATATATATATATATATATATATATATATATATATATATATATATATATATATATATATATATATATATACAGTGCCTTGCAAAAGTATTCAGACAACTGACCAATTCTCTCATATTACTGAATTACAAATGGTACATTGAAATTTTGTTCTGTTTGATATTTTATTTTTAAGCACTGAAATTCAGAATCAATTATTGTAAGGTGACATTGGTTTTATGTTGGGAAATATTTAAAAAAAAATTTAAAAACTGAAATATTTTGCTTGCATAAGTATTCAATCCCGGTGCTGTGGAAGCTCCCAGTTTGCAACGATGAAAGAAATTGCCCTAACCAGGGCACAATTACTTTACCATTGGCCTCCACCTGTGAACCATTAAAGTTGCTGTCACATTTTCTGGATAAAAACCCCACTGTTGAAGGATCATTGGTAAGGCTGTGAATCTGAAGGAAAATGAAGACCAAAGAGCATTCTACAGAAGTTAGAGATAAAGTAATACAAATGCATAGATTAGGGAAAGGGTACAAAATAATATCCAAGTGATTGGATATCCCAGTGAGCATAGTTGGATCAATAATCAGGAAGTGGAAGCTGCATCACACCACCCAGGCACTGCCAAGAAATGGCCATCCCTCAAAACGCAGAGCTCAAACAAGGAGACTTGTGAGAGAAGCCACAAATAGGCCAACAATCCCTTTGAAGGAGCTACAGAGTTCAGTGGCTGGGAGTGGAGTAATGGTGCACCAGTCAACCATATCAAGAGCTCTGCATAACACTGGCCTGTACGGGAGGGTGGCAAGAAAGAAACCGTTACTCAAAAAGTATCATCTGAAAGCATGTCTGGAGTTTGCCAGAAAGCATGAGAGTGACCCAGCTGCGATGTGGGAAAAGGTTTTGTGGTCAGATGAGACCAAGATAGAGCTTTTGGCCAAAACTCTATGTGTAGCGCAAACCTAACACTACCCATGCCTCAAGACACACCATTCCTACAGTGAATTATGGTGGTGGCAGCATCATGCTGTGGGGATGCTTCTCATCAGCAGGGACTGGGCATCTTGTTGCAATTGAAGGAAGAATGGATGGAGCAAAATACAGGAAAATACTGCAAGAGAATCTGCTTCAGTCCGCTAAAAAACTGAAGCTTGGGAGGAAATTCACCTTTCAGCAGGACAATGATCCCAAGCACAAGGCCAAAGCAACATTGGAGTGGCTCAAGAACAAAAAGGTGAATGTCCTACAGTGGCCCAGTCAAAGTCCTGATCTCAATCCCATTGAGAATCTGTGGCACTATTTGAAAATTGCATTCCACAAGCGTTGTCCAACCAACCTGAACAACCTGGAGCAAATCTGCCAAGAAGAATGGGCCAAAATCACTCCGACACTGTGTGCAAAGCTGGTACATACTTACCCCAAAAGACTTAAAGCTGTTATTGCAGCGAAAGGTGGCTCTACCAAATATTAATATGTGGGGGTTGAATACTTATGCAAGCAAGATATTTCAGTTTTTTATTTTTCTTAAAAATATTTCCCAACATAAAACCAATGTCACCTTACAATAATTGATTTTGAGTTTAAGTGTTTTAAAAAAAAATATCGAACAGAACGAAATTTCAATGTACCATTTGTAATTCAGTAATATGAGTGAATTGGTCAGGGGTCTGAATACTTTTGCAAGGCACTGTGTGTATGTATGTATATATATATATATATATATATATATATATATATATATATATATATATATATATATTATATATATATATATATATATATATACACACACACACACACACACACACTGTATTATAGTCATTTAAATTCGCATGGATTTTTGGCCCTTAAATTCATCATGCAAGTTGGGTTTTCACTTATTTGTTTTCCATTAGATAAAATACAGTTTGATAACTGTGGGGAGACTTGTCTGTAAGAGCAGGACAAGATGTCAAATAAAAACAACTGTGCTATCATGGAACACATCTTCAGAGCTCATCTCAAAGTTATGCTGTTAAAGCCAGTTTGCATAGCCTGGTTGCAAGTACAATGTTTAAGAAAAACCTCAATTTATTTTCTTTGAAGGACACATGGTTCACTATCAATTGACAAACATCATTGCCAGAAATTAACTTTTTTAAGCAAGCTTGGTGTCAATAAACAGTAGTGGCTGTTGGCAAGAACACACACACAACAACAACTGGAAAATGGACTTGCGGTCCCCTTAAGCCCCCAGCAGCAGAAGAATCTTATTATTGTATTCTGATTGAGAACACTTTTCATATCTTCTTAACAGATTAATTCAGCCAAACTTTAGTTCCAGAGCAAGGTACTTTACTCCGCTGTATTTCTGCAAGCAGTGCTCTTAATTAGAATTTTAAAAATGTATTAAAATGTAAATGAATAATTTTTGCTATCTCCTTCTAGACTGCGCTTCACTTCTCACCAGTATTAGCCTCCAAGGTCATCAATGTTGTAGGGCACATGTGTCTGCTTGGCTAAAACCGGCAAGCCATCAGAAGAAAGGGAAGTATATGATTGGCTAATAGACATGCCACTCATAACTAGAGAAGAGACAAGCGTGTGTCTGAGTGGAGAATTTGGCTCGTAAACTATATAATTCTTGTTGCATATTACATATAAACAAATAAATGCATCTGCTTGTAACTTAGTAGACTAGCAGATTTTGTTTTAAAGAGTTCCAAACTTGCCCTAAATGCCTACATGAATTGCAACTTGTAGCTTTGTCACCATGTATGGGTGGGGTTGTTTTTGTGATGTGGGAACTACTTTTTTACTGCTTCAGTCAGGAGAAAGTTGCAATTTAAAACATTTTATTTTTTGACAATAATAACAGTTTACATAATTTTGTGTCACAGAATTTTGATTTTGGTTTTGGCACTCAGCCTTCTTCTCCTGTGTTGAGAGATAGGGAGGGAGGCGAGGTTGAAAATAAGGTGGAAGCTGGGGGGGGGGGGGGGGGGGGGTAAACTCTTGCCACGACAAAGGCTGTAAAGATAGTTAACTGTACCCTTCTTGATTACTATTAGTAGCTGACACTGGATAAAGGTGGATATAAATTGTCTGATAGGCTTTTTGTGATGGTTGCCGAGATTTGGCAACACAGTTATCATATTTTCAGATCAATTTAGAGTTTCCTGTCTGAAACT
The DNA here is from genome assembly GCF_017654505.1 of Polyodon spathula. NCBI lineage: Eukaryota > Metazoa > Chordata > Actinopteri > Acipenseriformes > Polyodontidae > Polyodon > Polyodon spathula. The sequence continues at coordinate 17,558,620 of NC_054543.1, forward strand.
TTGCATAGCTTAATATTCTGCTTAGAATATTATTTACCAGTAACTAATTTTCAACCATTGAGACTGCGTCAGACAGTCTGGTAAATCAGAAAGACCCATTGTAAAATGTTGTGGATAACCATGGTAAATCATTATAGTAAATGCATTATACGAAAAAGGGAGAAATACGGTAACTGAAATCACAGTTTAAAAAAGCAATGGTAAACTTTTAGTAAGGTGATAATGGTATCCCTGTAGTCTATTAAAATGTTAGCTGTTATACTATTACAACAGCTTGTTCTCTAGTGATTTATTGGTGTGAAAAGCCAGAATAAGATCATACTTTATTGAGAGGTTAATCAGTAGTAATGAGTTTTGCTATGAATGATGCAACAATTTTGTTTATCTCTAGTGTACTATAAGCACAGTCGCAAAACTTTACTATATATAAAGCATCTGTCTACATTGGGGAGCTCTGTCAATTATAGGTCTATACAGTAGCTTGAAGTTTACAAACTCAAGAATAATTGAGTATCACAGTTATAACCAAATTAATAGGTTTGCAGAATACTTCTCAGTCTGCCCATGGTTTTGTTTGAACATAGATCTGCAACATCCCAAAAAATCTCAGACGAGCCTGCGATGGAGATGCAACCTGATAGCTGAACTTGTTTAGTAAAAAATGCAGTAGAGGACTGCCACCTAGTGATAGTACAATCGATAAGAAAAGGAAGCTAGTGTTGTGGTAAATAATGTGTGTCACTACTTCTGAAATGGTAACTGGGAACATGAACAAAATGGACAATCTATCCAGGGTTAAATCAGCATGTACCTATCACATAAGCAAGTATCATAACATTTTGACTTGCTTGCAATTGTACTCTGTCTCAACTTTCAAAGCACTTGGTATTGCCTTTAATCATTAAATTGATATCTCTGAGCCAGGGGTAAGCAGTGGAGCAGTTTGACTGCCACCCCCTTGGCGAGGCTACCGAAGACTATTTTGTTACTTTAGTAACCCTGGATAGATAATTAGTTGCTTCTTCTTACAAAAACAGTGCTACCTAAAATAAAATAAAAAATCTGAGTTATACGCAAACAGTGCTACAGTGCTGCCTGAACAAGTGTGTCAAAAAACTGACATGCAATTTCAGATGCGGTGTTCACAAACAACCAGGACATGCTATGTAATACAGAAGTAGTAGAACCACTAGGGTCAAGTGATCACAACATAATTCAATTTGAAATGAACTGGGACTCTAGGCAAAATCTTGCACAAACAAAAGTGTACAATTTCAGAAAGTCTAACTTTGAAGGGACAAGACAGGAACTGAGAGATAAAGACAGGGCAGGGCAAATGGAAAGTATGATGAAGACATACAGTACAAGTATATACCTAAAATAAGAGTCACCAAGATGGTTAAATAGATCAATACAAAATAAAATAAGTTATCTATGGTTTACAAGAGAGAAGGGAGAACACAACTTTGGGAAAAATATAGGAGTATCCTGAAGCAGGTTAAAATGAAGGCCAAAAGAGATGTAGAAATGTGATTTTGTTTTGGGATGCAAAACAAAATCCTAAAAATTATTCCTATATTAGAAAAGCAAAATAATTGTGAAAGAGGATGTTAAGGTTTTCATCTGATAAGGAGGTTCATACTTTGTTTCAAACAACTGCTGGTACGCTTTTTGGCATAAATCTTATTTCCCCTATAAGGTCAACTGAATTATTATATGATGATCTCAACCTGAAGGTCCACACTTTACACTAAAGCAAATCAGAAACACAGCTAAGAGTTTGGTATTGGTGTGGATTAGGAGTCTGATGCATAGTCAGTTCTTCAATTAATTTTCATAAGAATGTCAGAATTCTTGTACTAATGTTTCTATTGTAGCTTACCAAAGAGTTACACGCTGCAAACACAACACCTTTTAACCATTCTTTAATGAGGTGCTACTCTTCTACTGTGAACTGTAAAAAAAGAAAAATCCCCTGTGGTTATGTAGCATGCTCTTTAATTTATTACTTTGTTATGCAAATTGTATCTGTGACAGGGTACACCCCACCCTGTGTGTATGTGTATTATTTTGTATTGGTGTGTTATTATTTAAAAGTTATTGTTTACGTGTGTAAAAAGACAATGTTTTGTTATTTTTGTTTGACAGCATGAATGGGGTTAAAATTCCCAATCCATGCTAAACTGACGCAGAATGTGATCGTCTTCTGGTTCATTAATTTATTACTGATTTGGAGATGGTCACATATATAAAAACCTGCAGCTTTGGCTGAATAAGGTTGGTGTGTTCAGAGGTGGAATGACTCAGGAGGTGAAGTATAAACAACAAATACAATTGCTATTCGTGCTGGATATACACCAGTGCAATACTTGTGTGTTCCGTGTCTGCTTGTCTGTCTGTTTTGGCCATCTTGCCGTTTTATTTTACAAAGTGTTTTGTTTTACAAGTGTTTTGTTTGTCTAAAACTGTTATTTTGTTATTAAACTCACGCAATAGCACTTCCACCAGAGGAAGACCATCTGTTGCGCTCATCTCCACCACCACAGGAGCTGAAGCTACCTCCCGAGGGTCAACTCCTGTCCTGTCCTGCAACGCCTAGGGCTGCTGAGCCTGCAATGCCTAGGTTTGCAGAGACTGCAATGCCCAGTGAGGCCGAGCCTATAATGCCCAGGTTGGCCTGTTCTGCACCGCCCAGGGATGCCTGTATGCCATCGCCTGGAAGGCCAGTTCACCATTGCCTGGGGAAGCCAGGACATCATGCCCAGGGAAACCTGCTTGTCCTTACCCAGGGCTTTGTTATGTCCAGCAGCAGCAGTTGCACTTCCCTAAATTCTGGGGCTGGAGCCCAAGAGAAGGGCTTATGTGATGTTTTACAACCTCCTCTTGTGTGTATGTGTATTATTTTGTATTGGTGTGTCATTATTATTTAAAAAGGTATTGTTTAAGTGTGTTAAAACACAAAGTTTTTTTTTTATTTTTGTTTGACAGCATGAATGGAGTTAAAATTCCCCATCCATGCTAAATTCATGCAGAATGTGACTGTCTCCAGTTTGATTAATGTATTACTGATTTGGAGATGGTTACATTTATAATAACCTGCAGCTTTGGCTGATCGAGGTTGGTGTGTTCAGTGGTGGAACGAGAGTCAGGAGGTGAAGTAAAAACACCAAATACAATTGTTATTCGTGCTGGATATAAACCAGCACGATATTTGTGTGTTCCGTGTCTGGTTTGGCCACTGTACCATTTTGTTTTACAAAGTGTTTTGTTTGCCTAAAACTGTTATTTTGTTATTAAACTCGCGCAACAAGACTTTCATACCCCACACTAAAATAATAACCCACCAAACTACTGAATCTGACCCCCAACATCTCAGATGTGCCTTTAGTCATACAAATTCAAGACAGTCTACAACCACTGCCATTTTGACTTATAAAAATTTGAGAAGTTGTAGAATACATTAAACACAAGTGAAAGACCATCAAGTTCAGGGGTTGAAATGATCACTGTAGCTACACTGAACATGTGTTACATTAATTATTCATATAAAATTCCCATGTAACGGGGCTCCCAAATGGTGCATCCAGCAAAGGTATGTGGAGTGCAGGATGTGTCCTATAGCTGGGGATCGCAGGTTCGAGTCCAGGCTATGTCATAGCAGACCATGACTGGGAGTTCCCAGGGGGCGGCACACAATTGGCCAAGTGCAACTGCCCAGGTAGGGAGGGCTTAGGTCAGCAGGGGAATCCACAGCTGTCTACGAATCAGTGACCCCTGTGGCCGATAGGGCGCCTGTGGTTTTGCAGTGGAGCATCCAGATCTGTGTTGTCCTCTGGCACTATAGGTCTGGTGGCCTCTCTGTGGATCTGCAGTGCGAAAAATGATGGATTGGCAGGAGCATGTTTCAGAGGACGCGTGCTCCAGCCTCTGTTCCCCAAGTTGGAGGGGGGGTTGCAAGCGGTGGGCCGGGAATACAGATAATAATTGGGCACACTAAATTTGGGAGAAAACCAGGGTAAAAAATTGGAGACGACTAAGTTAAAAAATAAATAAATAAATAAAAATAAAATGAAATCTCTGTGTATAGGAGATAGAGTTGTTACTGCTCCACTTCTGCCTCTTACACAGTAGAAGCACGGTGCACTTAGCCTCTGCTTTCACTTTCGGAAGTGCTGGACACCTGGTCTTCTTATTAAAAAATATATACTATCACAAAGGCTATTATAATAGCACAACAGGCAACTATAACATAGCACTATAAAAACATGTCCTCAACCCTTCCAGGTGGGCAGATTGCCTGGTTGTTCTAGTCAACACATTTTGCTAATGCATCAATATACTTTTACAAACTATAACATTGGTTAGTAGTAAAGCCTTTTATTTTAAAACAGTGCCCTGTCCATTAGTTTATATTTGATTTATTTCAAAACACGGTCCCTGTCCTTGATGGTGAACAGAGAGTGGCGATTCTGCTGAAACAGCTATCCCTGTGCACAGACCTTGGTGCCTCAGCAGCATTCATATCTCCTGTGAAAGACCCTGGGAGATAAGAAACGTTTAACATTTTGGAACTAAGAGTTCTTTACTGTTCTCTCCATTTTGATTGCACCGACATCTGAAGACACACACACAAAAGATAATGTATGACATTATCTATCTGACTGCATAATTAGAATTGCCAAAAGCTGATGCTAGCCAATCACTCCCAAAATGCAAGCAATATATTTGTTTCTTTCCTCTGTTTCTTTCCTCTGTTTAATAGGTTTTGGCTGAAAACAGCTTTCATGTGCGGTCTTGCAGGTGCAGCAGGAGTCCTTGCCAAAAAGGGGGCTGATTAGAGAGGCTGTGAAAACAGCTACACTGTGTTGCTAAAACATCTTCAAGGTCTTTAGCAAAGGATAAATTCTGATGATGAAGTCTGCGTTACATTGAGATCATCCAGCCTGTTAACATGGTAAGTCTTTTTAACTTTTGATATTATTTCCAAACTTTGTTTACATTCATATGAAACAGTAATTTAATATATGGTGGACCTGCATTTTTCTAACCAGCAGCAGTATTTATTTATTTTTTTTATTGGATGTTGTTATTTATTTATTTTAGTTTATGTTTTCAGATTATGTTTCTTTTATTTCCTATGGTGTGTCTTGGGTTCATAAGTATTTGTCATTTTAGATGTATGTGGTGGAAATATAATGTTATAGACAAAAGTAATATTAAGGACAAAAAAATTACTTAAAATGACATAGCAACGTGTTTATAATCTGTTGCATATGATTCATGTTCCATTCTTAAAGCTCTGATTTACAGCAACTAATATATGCATGTTAAAGATTAGTTTAGTTTACAGTGTACTGTACAAAGGTATGTGAGAAGAATTCCTTATTTTATATTTAAAAGGCAAAGTATTTTTCCTAGAAAGAAAAAAACTAGAATTAGTCTTCAATTCAAGTTTGCATGTTTTAAAATGCTGTTTTTTTTTTTTTTTTCCCAGATAAGAAACTCACAGTTCATGGGGAGCTGTGCTCGTTGTTCCTTTTTCCTATGCTTATACCTCTTTGAGAAATAGCTGTAAAGAGGCATAGGGCATGGGAAAATGGGGCGGCAGAGGTAATCCACAAAGCGGGACTTGGAAAGCGACAAGATTCAACACTGTTCAACCTGGTAAAAACTTTTATTACCCAAAATCTATTGCAATTGTTTACATTACGGTAACCAAACAAACACGTAATCTTTATTTTTAGTTTTCATTGAAAAATACACGTATAAACTAGTAAAAAATTCTAACAAAAACATCAATTTTCCATTAGGTGATATTATTATTATTATTATTTATTATTATTATTATTATTATTATTATAATTAATTATTATATTATTATTTAATTAATGAAAATTTTGTGGTTTACAAAGACTTATATATAAACGTTCATACATATATTAATCGTCCGATGTAAAGTAATTTACTTATCTAAATTTATTTAGGACGTAATGTGTCTTTTTTTCATAGGGTGTGGTGACAATTATTATTATGATTATTTTACATATTTTTTATGCGTCCACACACACACACACACACACACACACACACACACACACACACACACACACACATATCTATCTATCTGTATATATATATATATATATATATATATACATACATACACACACACACACACACACACACACACACACACATACATATATATATATATATATATATATATATATATATATATATACTAAACTAATATATATTACTCCAAAGTAATATTATTCTATAAATAATGTTTAGGAGAATATCAAATTGATTTGATTTACACAATTTAAAAAGAAAACATATTGTGGTATTAAAATTAAGTGCATGTGTAACCCTAAAAAAACTGAATTATTTGATTGTGTGTGAGCAAGTACAGTACAGTATAGCACACAGTGCAATTTAAATGTGGGAAAATCTCAACATAATTAAAACTAGTTGTTAAAAAGATTATGATTCAGATAGTTTAGTGTGCATACCTCTAGACTGGGCTCACTGTGGCAGTGGATTGAGGGGTCAGATGAAAATTAGGGACAAGCAGTAATATGTTTAAGCCACTGGTGAATAAGTTGTAGAAAATGTTGCTGTTTTATTTTTTATTATTGTTGTTATTTTATTTTTTTTAACATTTAAAAATGCACAGTACATTCAAAAGTTAAAAAAAGAAATACACTTATCATAAATAGGACTAGGAACTATAGCACCACATAAACCAAAAGAAATATTAACTTTTTTTCAGTAATATTTTGATATTTATAATGTAAACAGACATCAACCTTAACTGTTCGCTATACTTCATAGGCTTTGGTCGATATTATATCTGATTTTTAAAAATGTCCTAAAGTAGTAATAAAGTAGTTTTGCATAAACTGGGCAACTGTTACAAAAATAATTTGCAAATTAGATTGATTTATTAAACAATGCCCTCTCTTTTAAAATCATATTTTATTTACACACATAAAAAAATGAGCACAAGACATCCAAACAAAAATAACATTGCCTCTTTAGGTCTAAAAGTTTTGAATAACTAGTGTTCAATACTTTTTTTTTCTTATAACAGCCATTCATGCAAATACAAATATTAACTAACTTTGTTGCATACCTAAGTAAAGCCATCCAAACTAGCACAGAGAATGCCATGAAGTACTTTATTATTGTATTTTTTTTTTTTTTTCTGATCACACTTGTGCAACAGATCATGTGTGGTCAGTATGAAGTTAACAGCTGGTTGACTGTACAACAAAACAGAATAGAATTTGCTTTAAATAAAACAAAAAAGTTACATAATTAAACAAATGTATGTTTATATTAAAATTGATAGTGATTTACATTATATACTACAATGCGATTCAATTATATTGCACCATTTGTTAATTTAGAACACATGATTTGACTTATAATGAAGCATTGCAGAAGATGTGAAATCCTGATATGGAGTTCTTTGATCTGTTGAAATGAGGATTGATCGTCTGCTAACACCTGCAGTCACCAGTTTGGGAAATCCGCAAAATATATTTCAACACATCAATTGCTTAAAGTCAAACTAGATTGTAGTCCTAAAATGCAAGAATCATAATTGTTTGAATGGATGGTTACACTAGAACAGGAATAATTTTCTATATGTTTGTGTGTGTGTGTGTGTGTGTGTGTGTGTGTGTGTGTGTGTGTGTGTGTGTGTGTGTGTGTGTGTGTGTGTGTGTGTGTGTGTGTGTGTGTGTGTGTGTGGATATTGAAAGAATTTCCATGCTATTCATTAAACATGGGCTTTGCTAAATTAACTTAATTTTGACTGCATAATTAGATAAATAAGCGCTACAAAATGTGCTTAAATATACCATATAATCAAATTAGGCTGGCATTGTTTGGATGACCGCAATCTGTATCTTGTCTAATATTTCAAAATATGAGTTTGTACTGGAAACCAGTGGGTGGTGTCAATAATGCCTTAGAAAATGTGCAATATAAGAAAATTGAGTTGAGCTGCTACCTGTAATACCATTAAAAGCAGCGCCAACACCAACCACTGATAACCATCCAATGCAGTCCATCCCTGCTTTACTATTCATTATCATTGCTTTGTTCATCAAAGAACACGCCTAATGGTTTAAATAGCACGCATGCTGTGCGTGAACCAACTAGTCTAAAACGATCAAACCCATGTTCATGCAGGTCGTCTTCAAAGCTAGTGAAACTGATATTTGAAATGCTAAATAGTCTTAGTGTGGGAAACCTTACAGTCCTGACAGGATCCAGAGTTTATTAATACAACTGTTTAATTGCTGTACACTATATACTATATGTAAGACGGCGATTAACCGGCGACATGCTCTCGTCGAGGAGACTCATTTAAATGTCTAGAGATATGGAAATCGGGGCAATCTTTCTACTGCTTCCTGCATTGTATACACGTTTCCTTATCGTTACGTTGTCTTGGAAGTTGAAAGCGAAGTTAATGGAGAGTAAACAAATATTCAAAAGGCATGCTGTGTAAGTTTTACTTTGGCGCCGCTGGCGAATCTTCAACTTAAATTACTCGCATTCATTCAGCGCAAGTCTGACCATAAATGTATATGCTATGTTAAAGTTAATATGATAAAAGACTAGTGTTATTTTATCTTGGTATTAATATAATAAATAACTGTATCCAATAGCAGCTGGCTTTTGACAATGTAAAGAAAAAAAAAAAAAGTTATGGTAACGCCAAAATTCTGGAAACATTATAAGAGCTTTACGGGAAATATAGTGCTGTCCAAAAAAAACAAGGTGCTGAAAATGTAAAGTATGGTTTTTGTCAGTTAACACAAATGTGTTACTATATGTTGGTGGCGATGTTTGTTTATTGCAGTTGTCTACAAACCAAACGTGTGCAGTGTCTGAGGTGAGATTTGAGACATGAATCGTCCTACTACCGCGGTGATCTCACATTGGATCTAATAGTCGTTAAGTATCAGGCGCCAGTTGCTTGAGGTTTATTTGCAAGTGATAAGCATTTAACGTTCTCCAGAAAGAAGCAGGATTGTTATCTCAGTGAGGTCGATGTGTCTATAATGATATGCAAATTGTATGTTTAGATTTCACTGCAACAAAAGTCACAAAAAAGCTGTAAATCCTTAAAAAGGTTAAAAAAAAAAGGTACTTGAACCAAAAAACCAAGTAATTTTAAACTCTCAGTCCAAAAAAAAGAATACTTTTAGAACAATAATTGGAATAAACATAACAAGGTAAATTATATATAAATATTTTGCTTGGATTCTCCTACTTAGTTGTAGAGATACAATGCATGTAATAAATGGTCTTTTTGTGTCTTTCTGGCCGATTGAGGAATCAGTCTTTAGAATATGTTCTCCTGTTGCTGACAATTTTTCTCTGAGACCATTTTCTCATGTGAAAAGTAAACAAGTACAGTGGAATACACCCCTAAAAACCGAGCTTACAACTGACACTCGTTCAGGAGAACCCTATATTGCTGCTGCACTTCCCATTCAGGGAGATAAATGTCAAGTGTAAGTCCAGGGGTTCGTTTCTATATAAACATACGAATGCATATCTGATACGATGTCGAAAGGTGAAATAGAACAAAGTTAAAATTTTATCTGGACCAAATTTGTCATCCTATAAATTTGAAAGGTGAATCTCACCTAGTTTTCTCACTTAGGGTCTGATTTTCAAAGGGGGAAAATAAGAACTAATTCGCAAAATTATTTTTAACACCTGATTTATGTATTTAAATCAAGGTATTTAAATTTTAAGGGTTCAACAGGTGGATAAATGACACAGCCTTTTAAACTCTTTGAAAGCCATATGTTTAGTGACCAAAATCAAGTTTTAGAAATCACTTTGCAACCTAGTTCTTATTTTGCCCCTTTTGAAAATCATGCTGATGATGTATCTAAGATATCTACAGACATATGACGAAAGGGCATCGGCTCACACAAATTACAGTAAGAGATGTGTGAGTAACATCTTTGACAAGCTGTTAATGAGGATATAATAGCCAAGTACCATTAAAAGAGGGAGGACATCCATCAACTTCACTTCACCTGAGCCATATGTGAGCAGACAAACAAAGATACATCATGTACTCTCAACGCTTCCTTCCAAAATGTATTGGGTGATACTCAGGCCATGAGCAAGGCATCAGTATGCCGCTCCATTGAGAAAGTAACTACTGCCCTTACAAACGCTGAATACATTTGTGGCCCATACGGGAATTACAGTCAATAAATAAAGGTTTTCATTCCATCTGTGCTTTTCCCAATGTGATTATATCTCTGGATGGTACACACATTCAAATAAAAGAGCCTAGTGTTGACGAATATCATTATGTGTGTCAAAAAGTGTATCACTCAATGAATGTACAGATTAGATGCAACAATAATCTCATGCCATTGTGAAATGGCCGAGCGCCACGCACAATGCATGCATCTGGACAGACTGTGCTACTAAAGACATTGGAGACAAAGGTGGCTTCCATAATGGCTGGCTGTTAGGGACAGCGGATATCCCCTTTCTGACTTTTTAAAGATCCTTTATTAAGCATTCCAATTAAAATCAATTAGAATACAAGGTGAAACACAACAAAATTAAGATTCCTGTTGGCTCCCAGTGTAGTATCAAATCCAGTTCCCCATGAAATACAGTTTCCCTTGTTTTCTTAATATAAGACTTACATTATGGGCAACACAATGTTTATTGGTGCTGTTTATTTAGAAAATGTAGATATTACATTTCAACTTGAAATATATATATATATATATATATATATATATATATATATATATATATATATATATATATATATATATATATTTTTTTAAAAAAAAAAAAAAAATTGTCGGAGTGTCGTGGTCCCAGGGTTTCAAAGTTAAGACTTGGAACCCTGACAGACTGTGTCAAACGTTTGCAGTAAGTCACCACGTACCCAAATGAGGTTTTTGAGGCCCAGGGCCAAGTATTCTGGCCTTGGGGTCTGTCTGTGTGGAGTTTGCATGCTCTCATCATGTCTGCATGGGTTTTCTCCATGTACTCCGGTTTCCTCCCACAGTCCAAAGACATACTGTTCCGGGTGATTGGTCATTCTAAATTGCCCTCTGTGTGTGTGGTGCCCTGCGATGGACTGGCATCCCGTCCAGGGTGTAGTCCTGCCTAGTGCCCCTTGTCTGTCAGGTAAGGCTCCGGCTCACCGCGACCCTGTAAAGGATTAAGTGGTTAATGATAATGGATGGAGTTCCAATACTGTTTACAGTACATTTACCCATATAGAATGAGCAAGGCATTTACAGGCCTACCTTTCATAGTTCAATTCAAATGAAATATAGAAACCTGTGTTCGAAATTGGAGGTGATAACTTGTTGTAAGACCTTTCATATTTGCACTTATACATTTGTGATATAGAAACAAGTCTCAGATCTTTCCATGCACACAGATCGACATGGATTCCAATGGAAGTATCTGTTTAGATTTCACAAATCTAAAACAAAATCGTCAGCAAGCGATACAAACACTTGCTGAACCTCATCCAGTAATGCAATAGTACAGAAATCAGCAGGCCATTCCCAGTTCTGATACAGCAGACCTGTGGTTAGTAGTCACCTTTCCACTTTTTGACAGTAGCCAAATATATATTTCAGATACAGTTTAAATTTACAATTTATTGTATATGAAAATGTCAAATACAAAATATAGACAGTAGACGAACTTGCCCACTATTTTAAGAGTATAGATTTAACTTTAATCCTGCAATGTGCATCGGTGTTTCACATAATATATTATAATACAGTACTTTGCTACCATTTGTAGCATATTTTGTATGAAATCCATTCACAAAAGCAAGCCTTTTCATATGCAATAAATGCGTTGTTAGTTACACCTCTACCATTTAGTTTTGTGCAAGGAATGGTGTTCTCCATACACAAATACTTCACGAGTTAACAAATATAAAAACAATAAGTCTCATAGGTTAACTGCTAAAATGTTTATAAAATTCACATTTTAGTGTAATTATATGGTATTTTAATTGAATTTTTCCCCCCCTGTATCTTTATGAACAGACAATGTCAACATTTGCTTCCAGTTTACCTTGGTTCCCACAGACACCAAGGCGCCAGGCATTAACACATCCACAGGATGTGTGAAAAGTTCAATAGCTACATATATTAACCCTAATTATTCACAATGTCTTCTTGATCTCCACTTTGATGGGTCTTTGCACATGCAAATGTCCACACTGAGGAGGTCTATATAAAGAGTCGCTGCCGTGGAAGCCTTCAAATTGAAGACCCACAAGGTTTTGAACCCTCTTGACCGAAAACATGACGAAAGCTTATTCCATTGCGTGGCTATCCCAAAGCCACCAAACCATGTTGATTAAACAGGAGTGTACAAGAAAAAACACAGAAACAACTTTCAAACCTCATATTCCTTGCTTGGTTCAGCCTCGTCCACCCACATCATACCACAAAGAATCTATACAACCAAAAGCAAACATTATGAAGAAATGCTTGCAAGATATGGAGGCGGCAAAACCCGGGCAACATTCACCTGCTCACCTGTTTCACTCCTCTTCCATGACCTGTAAGTATTGCATGATTACTTGTTGTCTAATAATTCCCCACTGTAAAACCAAATGCTCAAGAATTTTAAAAGCATCTTATGAAATATATGCAACATACATATATAAACATTACAGAGTGAAGAAAAGGAATACAACAATTTGGTGCATGAAATACAGATACATTGTCAATGAGGTCAACTTTCTTTAAGAACTGATGTACAAATATACACTTTCTATAGATTGTTAAAGTATCCTGCTAATTGCTTTCCCTTTTTTCTGCTTTGTTTAGTTTCAGAAAGTAACGGAGAGTCATCTGGTTATGAAAGTGAAACTGTTCGATCTGATGTCTCATCTCCAGAAGGAGAAGGTGTTGAAAGCGAACCAAATGTCAACCGGAGAATGCGAACAAAATTCACACCAGATCAGATTCACAAACTGGAGAACAACTTCAGTAAGCACAAGTATTTGGGTGCTTCTGAGAGACTGAAAGTGGCTGCAAAACTACATCTCTCTGAAACTCAGGTGAAAACATGGTTCCAGAACCGAAGAATGAAACTAAAGCGTGAGGTGCAAGATCTACGTCCCGACTTCTTGAACCCTGCTCTGTTGCCTCGGGTGATGTACCAGCCCGTTTCTTCTCTCCAGCACTTCAGCTACCCGGTGCAGCAGCTTGCAGTTCTCACTGACACAGCAGACAACCCAGCACACTGTCTCTATCCATCCTTCAATCATCATGTGCCTATGCAACAAATTATATTCCCTCAGCAACCACTCCACCATCTTCTGCTGGCTTCACAATATCACTATTGAGGACTGTAATATTGTATAATTCTAGTTGGTCCAGTTGTCACTTAATTGTAAGAATCTTACAGTGTCTTGCATGTGCTTGCTATGTAGGAGCATAGAAACATTCTAGACATTGCTTTGGTACAATGAGTATAGTATAAAGCAATACTGAATGTGGATTTTATATTAGTAGTGTTTGAATTATCTTTGTCATTCTTTTTAGATATGCTGATATAAATGTAATTCAGTTTTACTTCAATTGGTTTCAAAGATAAAGTTCCACTGTGTGGATTGTGATTTTTGGCTTGTTAATAAATAGGATGTATGACTGAATTATATATATATATATATATATATATATATATATATATATATATATATATTATATATATATATATATATATATATATATATATATATAGAGTGAATATTAATTTAAACATATATAATCATAAATATAGTTTTTTTTTTTTTTAAGTTTTCAATAAAACTAATTAAAACATTCCTGATTTAATTTCTCTTATGTCTGGAACTGAACATTTTGGGCAATAGTCACCTGCTAATGTTAAAGAACTAGCAAAAAAATAAATAAATACAAATATACAGAATTCATAATTTTCACAATTTTTAAAAAAATGTATTTTTAGAAAAGACAATCCTTTATTAACAGCACGGTGGTAAATGCTTTGTGAATATGGGCTTAATTGTCTACAAATGTAGCTTAAACACTCGAGTTACATCATTTGGGGCAGTGTATTAATAAACATATTACTGTCGCCAAATCTCCAAATCTCCAAATCTGTCAGCTGATTGCTGAATTGCCTGATTTACAGCACTGTTTTTGGTATTGACAGTTTGGTGATGACTTGCGGGTTTGTATATAATTCAAAATACATTTGTGTGCATGTGATGTATACTTTTCGACCACATAGATACCGCTATATCAAAGCAAGTACAACAAATTAGCAATGTTGTATTCTACGCTTGAGTACTATGTATTGTGTAGGGTTTAATTTGAATTTGCCATGCTAGAGTTGGAGGAGTTTAACAACGCATTCAAATTATAAACACACCTTAGTTTTACTCTATACTTTTTACACTACGGACGTTACTAAAATAAACATTACAAAGTGTAAAGGATATGCATAATTCAATTTGTTTAAAATCTGTTGCATGGTATTCATTTTAACATTTTCAAACCTTGATTTACAGGAGTTGAACAGACAGTACGAGTAAACATTTTAAACAATGAAACTAAGCAACTCTTTCCAACTCTACATGACCTATACATGACCCTAGTTCTTCGGTGGTACAAGCACCTTGTTATCACTGGACAACAGTCCAGTGGGCCATTATGAATATGAACTCCAAGCTCAGGGGAAGTTAAATGCACTATTAAAGAACCAGAGTTCAATGGTTTTATAATAAAATTTTGGTTTCACAATGTAGAAGGTCCATCATAGTCGTCAAGATACAGTTTGCCCCTTGACGACATATTTACTGTCCATTATCTGCTGTTTCAACTTCAAAGACAATCTAAAGACAAAGAAACATACATACAATGCAGAAACCAGTGGGAAGATCGCTCTGATTTCCGAATCTGAAATTCCGAAACATTTAAACAAGCTTATTTCACTATAAACATTATAATTTGAGTTACTGGACCAATAGAATTTCAGCACAATGTTGTGCTCAATAAATAAATGGGCATGAAACATTATCCACAATGTAGGATACATCGATTTATATTGTACAAGACCTGCTTGGTACTATTATTTAAAGCAGGCAATACATAGAACTTTACCTTTCAGATTTAATGTTGGCTATTACATTACTGGGTTGAAAGTGATTAGACTAGTTCTCAGTTGACTCATCTGTTCAGTATATAGGCATTACCTGTTAACAATTACTGTGCAATATTAAACATTAAATGTAAAAAAAAAATGTGTTTATGGACTCCTCTTAATTGAAAACTACAGCGATGACAGCATGAATATCCATATAATGAGGCACAGCTATTTTTTTCCGGATGATTCCCAAGTGTTTTCTAATAAGCAGCAAATGCTCACATATCATACGTTAAATAAAAATAATGTTTAGATGTTTCATTCAGCTGAGCGATGACTAGCAGGTGCCAGTAGTTACGCAAGCAGCTCATCTTTCCTTCTTTTCAGAACCTGCTTATATCAACAGGAATCAAAGACCACCAATACTGATCTCGCAGCTTGTACAGCAGGGGTCCGATTCAAGTTAATCACCTTCACATCACTGACTAAACCACATTGTATTTGCATTTGGTATAGGGGTTGAATAGCATACATTATTTGCTTTAAGGCATTTTATGGTGGTGGGTTTATCTCTGGCCTGATGCTCAGTATTTCTGACAGTTCTCTAGAAAACTTGTAGGTTTTTCTCTGAACTCCACCCAAAAGAACGTATCTGATAGCCCCTTGCACCACAGAGATAACACGGACATAAAGGAGATAGCTGCTTCTGCATCCAGCACTCAAAGAATATCACAGACATTTGCAGAGCTTTTTGAGATGTTATATTAATAAAATAATGACTTGGATCATATAATTGAGGAGTTTGGTGATAGAAATAGTGATCAGGAGAGGAGTTATCAGTATTTACCTCTAAAAAGAGGTATGTGAAAAATACAGCGAACAAGGGGTAGGGCTTGGCTGGAGATGCAGGACTGTCATTTTGTAATTCAATACTTTTTAAACCTGTTTTACTCTGAAGTTGTTTTTTTAAAACAGCAGGTGTAAAATTAACAGCGAGTGTGAAAATAAATTGGACTCGACTCGCCTGACAAGCACTGAATAAATGGACTGGCTAAGGGTTCATTTCTGCATCATGCCAGTTGCTACCTCTTAAAACCGACATTGTTTGATCTACTACGCTCGACCTAGTAGGGGAGTGGTTTGAGCTACATCACCACATTGACGTATTAAGGCCAGCCCAGCGCCTGCGTTGTGTTCACACATACAGATAGGCCGGCTCTGAGGTGGCATGGCCTACTTTGGGCTGCATCAAAAAGCTGGTCTAAATTTCACCCTGGCCCAGGAGCGCCTTTTCATTTTTCAAGCATTCAGACATGAAATAAGGCAGTCCTGGGCCTGCCTAAAACGCAAGTGTGAACGGGGTCTATAGAAACAATAGATAGGAAACGCCTATACAAGCTCTCTTAGTGGCAGTATGCAAACTGGGCCGTACATTCTCTGTAAGGCAACAGATAGAAGCGGAGATACAAAAATAGGTGTGTGGCAGGCTGGCGAGTGGATAGAGGCCCAGAGATAGTCTGAAGTTCAAAAAAATAACTTTTATTATAAATAAACACAAAAATGAAAGCACACAAGGGCCAAAACAAAACAATTTAAACACAAAAAGAAAGACAAAAAAAACCAAAACTTACAAAAATAACAATTTCCAGGCTGGGCAATGCCTTCACTGGATTCAAACTTTCCAAACAACCAAAAACCAACCTACTTCCACAGCTCCCTCCCCCTTAATGGGAAGCAGAGGCCTCCTTTTATGTCAAGTGGCTGGGTGCTGATTGATCGTTAAACTAATCATCTAATCAACCCCAGCCACCTGAATACAATGAACCCAGGCAGGTAGGGGAATTTAACCCCATCCCTGCCAATTTCTAAAGAGCAGAGCTGTGCTCTGCCACAAGGTGTTTAATTGTTGTTTAAACTTTTATTTATAACAATAATATAACTACAAATGTTATGTGAAAATATTGCTTTACAAAAACATTTGTTTTGATTGTTAAATAAAAAATAATAAAAAAAAATGCTGTCATTGAAATTGCTGTATCATTATCTGATTAAGGGTAAATTTTCCATTTATATTAAATAAAAAATACATTGTCATACTTGTCATCTTCATTACCTGTTATTTTACCTTGTCAGATATAAATCACTTTTGAACATGTAGCCTACTGATTTCAACGTTGCCCTCAAGATTGACGGTAATTTACAGACATGAACACCTAATATAGACTATTTCTAATGAATACAAAGTGCAGTTTCCAAAAAATGTATACGGTTCATTACCATGTTAGAGATTTTATTTAAGGGAATAGAGAAATAACATGTAGCAGATTTTAATAGAAGAGTAATAAGGAAATTGAAGACATACATGGCTTTAAACACATTTTAATACAACATTTTAACACACTCAGTCATATTATGAAGTTGTAATTATGTTTTAATACTGTAAAAAAAAAAAAATATATATATATATATATATATATATATATATATATATATATATTATATATATATATGTGTGTGTGTGTGCATATGTGTATATATATATATATATATATATATATATATATATAGAGAGAGAGAGAGAGAGAGAGAGAGAGAGAGAGAGAGAGAGAGAGAGAGAGAGACCACTCTGGCTCTCTCTCTCGTCTAGGCTGAGAGAGATGGGGGGGTTGAAATGCAATAAATGAAGGTAGATTAAAAAAGTTAATGTACACAAACATTTCAATTATTAAAAAGGAATTTTCTTATTTCAGGAGGTTTTTGGTCAAAAGCCCCTCTTCAGTGTGTAAAAAGAAAAGTAAACAGTGCAGTAAACTTAAAAGTAAATGTGTAAAATGTGCACGTTAAATAGAAAAGTAAAATTACCAAGCCAATTGCATAAATGCACAAGTTTTAAAAACCAGTGTGCACATAAGGTAGAACAATATGAAAAGGAGGACAAAACAACCACGGAACTGGTAAGTTGGAACCATAACATTTTTACCAGATACAGTGGATGAAACATTCTCATTAGGAGCTGTTACTGTGACTTCACAGTCTCTCTGCTTGAGAACCGGATAATGAACATAATAAAACAGTTCATATAACTGGAAAGAGAACAGGCTTGTCTATTTTTTAAAATATTTAATTTTATTTCTTTATTTTTTAACCCTCCTATTAGGATTCCGATCTATTTGACCCGACTCTAGTTTCCAATTAGCTTAAATGCTATTTTTCTTTTCATTTTCTGTATAATATTTTATGACTTTTCCTAAGTTGGGTTCATGAATTTATACACAGCAAACAGAACCTTTGAGATGTTTGTATTTTTTTTTTAAAACAGGTCGTGTACAAATAAGACGTTTCGGGTCACTGACCCGTGGCATTTATCTATGTAGATTTGTGTGCAGGAACAAAACAAACGTATTCAATTTGTTATTTTATTATTATTATTGCATTTGTATTATTATCTTTGGAAATGGTTGCACCTGTCTGGAGATATTTATAAACAAACAAAACACACAGGCATAATATATATATAATATATATAATATATATATATATATTATAGATATATATCATATATATATATATATATATATATATATATATATATATATATATATATATTTAGCGAACTGAACAAATACAGATGATTCAGAAAGGTATTTGATGTACAGTAGGCATCACTACAATGGCGTCATTCTTCAAGTAGATGTTTGCATAAAAGGGTTATGGTGATTGTCTCAACAGATTGCTAGAAAGCTGAGGGTTGGACTGATTTCCATCTTGGTTGGTCTGATTTACATTCTCTGCACCGCCTTGTATTTTGAAGCACAGCTTTTTCTTCTGGTAAGGTCTTGCAAGGTTTGGCACCAATCTACATCTCTGATATGTTAATTGAATATATTCCTGTGTGAAACCTGCGATCTGCTGAAGCTGGTTTCTTAAGTCCCCAAAACTATGCTCCGGTCTATGGGCATTTTACTGTTATGCACCCAAGTTATGGAATGCCCTTCCACAGACAATTAAGGATTCAAAAAATGGTGATAGTTTTTAAAGTCACTTAAAAATGCTTTTTTAATTGGCATATCAGCCTATGTAGGAGATCTGCTTTTATTAATTTGAATAGTTTAATATGTATAGTCTGTTCTATTATTTATAATTATGTATTAGAGCGTTTTTAGATTGTAAAGCACTTTGAAATGTGTTGCATGAATTGCGTTATATAAAACAAAGATTATTATTATTACATTATTTTCTCCAGTCTCAGCTATTCCCTTTAAGACCTGCAGACTCATTCTGGATGGCTAGCTCTTCTTCTTGTTTCAGTGAAAACATTTTTCTTTTATTTCAATTTTTTTCTTCAAATTTCAAGGCTGACTTTGTCTGTTTTTTATAATATCCTCACTGCAGTTGCACACATTCAGACATGATTGTCAAATAGGTTCAGCTACTGCAGAGTGAAGCAAAGCAGAGGTACAAGGTTCTTCGCCATTGTCTTCCTCTGTAATGGAAAAGAAACATTTACAGTACCGTAAAAAATTATTTGCCCCCCGTCTGATTTTCAGCATTTTTCCAAATTTTTCACATTGAATTTGGTCAGATCTTTTTGTGGGTTGTAGTAGTATATAGAGAGAGTCTGAGAGAAAAAATGACACCAGTTTGGTGCTTCTTTCATTTGTTTAGTGTGCAAGGTAATCAAACATGCAATCTTCAGGTGTGAAAAAGTTATTGCCCCCCTAGTTAACGCAACACAATTAAAGAGATAATAGGGTCAGCTGTTTGAATACTTTGATTAACAATCAGGCCTGATTTGGGCCAGCCCTGCCCAATATAAATCTGATTAACTTTGGCCCTTACCATCAGAGTGAAGTCAAAACACAGGTTCTAGAGGCACATCATGCCACGATCAAACGAAATTCCTGAAGACCTATGGAAAAAAAGTTGTTGATGCATATCAGTCTGGAAAGGGTTACAAAGCCATTGCTAAGGCTCTGGGGCTCCACCAAACCATAGTCAGAGCCATACTGTCCAAATGGAGAAAGTTTAGGAGAGTACTGTATCTTCCTAGAAGTGGCCGTCCTGCCAAAATCTCTCCAAAAGCAAGGCGTAAAATCGTCCAGGAAGTCACAAAGAACCCTAGAACAACATCCAGGGATCTACAGGCCTCTCTCGCCTCGGCTAAGGTCAGTGTCAGACTCCACCATCAGAATGAAACTAGGCAAAAATGGGATTCATGGCAGAGTAGCAAGGCGGAAACCACTGCTCACTAAGAAGAACATGAATGCTCATCTCAAGTTTGCCAAAAAGCACCTGGGTGATCCTCAAGAGTTCTGGAACAATGTCTATGAACAGATGAGTCAAATGTGGAACTTTTTGACCAACATGGGCCCTGTTATGTCTGCCGAAAACCAAGCACTGCATTCCACAGTAAGAACCTCATACCAACGGTCAAGCATGTTGGTGGTAGTGTCATGATTTGGGGATGTTTTGCTGCATCAGGACCTGAACGACTTGCCATCATTGAAGAAACCATTAATTCTGCTCTGTATCAGAGAATTCTACAGGAGAATGTCAGGCCATCCATCAGTGAGCTGAAGCTGAAGTGCAGCTGGGTCATACAGCAAGACAATGATCTGAAACACATAAGCAAGTCTACATCAGAATGGTTAAAGAACAAGAAATGTAAAGTTTTGGAATGGCCTAGTCAAAGTCTAGACCTAAATTCCATTGAGATGTTGTGGCAGGACCTGAAATGAGCAGTTTATGCTCAAAAACCCACAAATGTCACTGAGTTGAAACAGTTCTGCATGAAAGAGTGGGCCAGAATTCCTCCACAGCGCTGTGAGAGACTAATCAATAACTACAGGAAGCGTTTGGTTACAGTTATTGCTGCTAAAGGCGGAGTAACTAGTTACTGAGTCTAAGGGGGCGATTACTTTTTCACACGGGGGCATTGGGTGTTGCATAACTTTCTTTAATAAATAAATGAAATAAGTAAAAAAATTGTGTTATTTGTTCACTCAGGGTCCCTTTTATCTAATATTAGATTTTGGTTGAAGATCTGATAACATTCAGTGATGCAGGAAATCAGACAGTGTGCAAATACTTTTTTACGGCAAAAGTGCCTGTCAATATGGACAGTTTTGTAATTATATTATTTCATTTAAGTAGACTCCATATCTAAATGGTAATGAGTTATCAATCCATCAGAAATTTTCAGTACAATCTTTAACCTTTTTGTCATCAAAGGAAGTGAATGCACTTATTACTAATAACTTTCCACTAAAAGATTGGTTAGTGTATGTAAAAGGGGTAAACGACGCACTAAGTACATCAGAGTCTATCATGTTAACGATCGCTTGGACAGCATAACTTTTGTACCGTGACTATTTGTCAACCTGTGTTTTGATCTGAAAGTCTTCAAAAGAAAACCAGCTCAAACGTTCACTACCTCAACCAACATTTCTTGGCCTTGTACACCATAAAGCTTGAGCTTACAGCCATGCAGTGTTTCTTTTGTTCCGTTTTGTTGAAGATAATGAGGAGTGAGTTAAGGATTGAACCGAACCGGAACACAGGTGGTTGTGGTATTTGTTTTCCCACATGGGAAATATGTAGTTTTATTGTATATTTTTGGGTTGTGGCAGGGCAGAAGCCCTGCACATGGGAAATATGTAGTTTATTGTATATTTTTGGGTTAATTGTTGTAAATAAATTGATTTATTTGTTTAACTTCTGTGGCACTCCGCCGGGTATGGTTACCTGTCTGCATGGAGCAGCAACTGAAATTTTAATGTATTGTGTTTTATTTTTAGTATTTGTACCGTCCTCTGTGTGCTACCATTGCTGGTAGTGTCCAATGCCATTACTGTTTACTTTTTGTTTGTGTTTATTAGTTAAATCCTGTCTGCTTATGTTGGCATAGCAACATCAATCTCCCTACCTCAGTCTCTTGTGTGTTCTCCTTGGCCGCCTGAGGCAAGTATACCAGAACACTATCACACTGCCCCATCAGTTATTTACCTCTTCTCCAATCTGTAAATTCCTTTACTAACTTAACTGTCAGATTTAAAAACGGAACGTGCACAGACAATATAAAACCAGTTGGTATAAGGTATTGAATAAAATGAGATATTGAATAAAATAACTTATGTTGTCATGATATCATACTCAGACAACCTGACTCAACTGTTTGTTCTGTTAGTTTCAGAGTAGTGGGAAATCGTCCAGTTATGAAAGCAAAACTAATCTTTCAGAGCGACCCTCCCTGGAGTAAGAAGATAGCAAAGGTAGGCTACAAAAAGAATGTGAGCACAATTTACATCTGATCAAATGTTCAAACTGAAGAACACCTTCAGTAAGAACAAGTACTTTGGTGCTTCTGAGGGACTGAAAGTGGCAGAAAAGTTTAAGTTTTCAATGTTTAAACCAAATTTATCAAATGTATTTTTTGAATGAAACTGTATTTTTTGAAGAATGAAACTAAAGCGTGAGATGCAAGATCTGCATCCAGACATCTTGAACTCTGCTCTAATGCCTCATATGATGTACATGCCCATTTCTTCTCTCGAACACTTCAAGTACCCTGTGCAGCAGCTTGAAGTTCTCATTGGCACTGCAGCAACCTGGCAGCACACCATCTCTATCCATCCTTCAACCTTCATGCATCTATACAACTGTCATTCCCTCAGCCACCACTCCACCCTCTGCTGCAGTCTTCACGATAATATTAAGGACTGTAATACTAAATTCTAGTTGCTCTGTTAAGTCTTACATGTGCTTGCTATGTAACAGAAGATACACGTTTTTGAAAGCAATACTGAAAGTGGTTTTAATTTTAGTAGTATATGAATTGTGTCTGAGATTCCTTCACACATGGTGTGATACAAATATAATCCCATTTTGGATATCAATTTACTTCAATTGGTTGCAAGAATTTAGTTACACTGTGTGGATTGTGGTTTTAGCTTGTTCATAAATTAAGGATGCATAAAAGAATATGTTGTATATTTATATTTCAGTGTGAATATTAATGTAATGCCTGTGGGAGTTCCTACTAAAAGAATGGAACGGCATTACTTTCTTTTACAACAACTCTCTTCTGCTACCCGAAGACATTAAACTGTTCACAGATGCAGCTCCCTCTCTCGGCTTTGGAGTATACTACAAGGGAAAATTGTTTTTCTGCTCCATGGCCTGAAGAATTCAGCACCATTCGTACATTAGTCCTTGTCATTGTACAAAATGTATCCGGCCACTGTAGCTGCATTCCTTTGGGGGTCTTCACCAGCATAGGATCAGCATCACTCTCTGCTCACTGCAAACGTACTGGTCATCCTGGAATTGCTTTAAAAATGTTTACATTGATTTCAACATCCCATTCCCTTCATTTTCAGCCCATAGTATCATCCTATCTTATGTCACTTATGAATAGAGCTATAAGAGTTTCCTCCATCAAAGTTTCATCTGCTCTGGCTACTCCTCCCAGTTTTAGATAAAACCTTAGAAACTATTTTTCTCTTAGCCTTTTTGGGGTTCCTTAGGTGCTCAGAGTTTACATCACTCTCAAATAAATTCAACCTCCAGATTCACCCTTGTATCTCCGACCTTGCAATCACCTCATCTGATACCTTTTCCTTCCTGCTCAGAAGAAGTAAAATTGACCAGGAAGGATTCCCAAAATCTATCCCAAATCTATGGTTCCCAAATCTATCTGTTTAAATTAAACTCCCATGTTAGCCCACATGCCCCCTTTCTCTATTATCTCCATCTCTGCCTTATTCAGGGCGCATCACCATCAGACCCACTTTTATTTTTTTGAAAATGGAACAATCGTCACCCTACATTGGTTCTTCTTTCACATTTGCTAGATTCTTTTCAGGTCCGGATTCGCAGCTGAGCAGTTCTCTGGTCATTCTTTCAGAATCAGAGCCGCTTCTTTAGCTTTTTGCTAAGGAGTTCAAGACTCCCTTATCAAACGGTTAGATTGTTGGCCCTCCAGTGCTTACCAAGTTTACATTAGAGCAAATATTACAGATCCTAAAAATGCTTTTACAAAAATGTGCTCTTAAGCGTTAGTAGCCTGCCTGGAGGAAGGGCAATTGGATCAGCCATGGATTCCCAGGGGTTTATTTCCCAAAAATGGGTTTGTTTTACTCTCCTACATGATGATGATCATTTGTTAAAGGTTGGCTAAACCTTCAAGTGCGCTATATCCAGTACTACTCGCGGCATTGAGACTGGCTTGTTCTTTTTGGGGTTTCTGCCCTGTCCAATTAACCCCAGCAGCGAGCCCTCAAACCGAGTTTAGTATATACTGTATATACAACATACTTCTCAGCAAAATCACATACTCCACATTCTTCACAATAAATATTTGTACTAAAACATTTTGTGATTGGTGTTTGTCCCGAACTACTGAAAGGCAAATTTGGTTCTTAGAAACATGTTTTTCCAAAGTGGGGACATCCCCACAATATTGTTTTTCCAAGAATTACTATCTTTGTGGGGTCAAATTTTCTCCGCAAATTTATAGTAATACCTGCCCCCCCCCCCCCCCCCCCAGACACACACACACACACACACACACATATGTGTGTGTGAAGCAAAATGAGGGCAAGTTGGTGTTGACTGGTAAATGCTTTAAACACTTGCATTTCATATTACATTTAGGATGTTGTATTTAATATAACATTTTTAGGCTGCTGCCTCTAGCTTTGATAGTTTACTGTTAACTTGTCTGATTTTACAGCACTGTTATTTGATGATCTAGCTATAATTGAAAATATTTGCGTACATGTGGTCAGTGCTTGCCTACCATATTGAGACTGCTGTATCAAAATAAGTACAGCAGTTTTGCACTGTTGTATTGTACACCTGACCAGTATGCAATGTGTGGGGTTTGTGTTTGTATTTTATTGGCCTCCACAAGCAAATAGCGTTGGATTAGATATTGTATTTAACATCATGTAATCAAAGAAACTCCACAATAACATCGCTAAAGTTCACAAGAAGCCATAATTGTAAGACAATATTTCATGTTAGATTTTGTAATGTCATATTTTTCTTTTTTTTGGTCAGTTTTTTGTTAAGTATAAGGAAAACTTCAAAGTGGTATGGAGTTCAATTAAGGTAACATTAGCAGGTTTCATTTGACATTATGAAGCAAGATGTGTTAATTCTATAGGGTGATGCAAAACTTTTGGCCATAGGCAGCAGTATATCTATTCCAGACAACAACACTCTGAAGAACAGCTCCTGGAATCATGTTTAAGTACATGAGCACACAATTCTAAAATAAATAAATAAATAAAGTACAGTATTTGCGCAATTGCAAGAAGAACAACTCAAAACACCTATTCTTAAAGTTTAGAGGAAGGGTAACTGGCTCTATTAACAATAATTCTGGATTTGTATTGAGTATGCTGTATGGTCCCTACCACGGTGTAAAGAAATGCCACAACTGCAGCAGTAAACTTGACCTTTTATAAAATGTTGACTTTATCTTAACAAAAAAAAAAAAAAAAGATTATTATTGTATTGAATTCAATTTTATTCAAATAAATAAATAAAATAAATAGATAAATAAATAAATAAATAAAAATAAAAATAAAATCAAGTGGGATATGTCAAGGTCAGTGGTTCATTAGACCATAGATTTGATCAAGATACGGAGATTTACATATGTCTGGAATATCCTCAAAATTTGAGAATTCTGACGACTGAGCAAACAATTGAAATTCTGTCGGCTGTATTTAACGTTTAATACCAGTAAATAACTTACATCGGCAGGCGACAGAATCTATCTCAGCCATAACGTGATGCCTGTAAATAATACGTATGCATATCGCAAGTTCAAAATATCACCTTGGACACCGCACGCGTTTGCTCTTCTGTTACGTTTCCTGG
Organism: Polyodon spathula; assembly: GCF_017654505.1. Classification (NCBI taxonomy): domain Eukaryota; kingdom Metazoa; phylum Chordata; class Actinopteri; order Acipenseriformes; family Polyodontidae; genus Polyodon; species Polyodon spathula. Next base: position 17,584,672 of record NC_054543.1, read on the forward strand.
TACCAATTAACCATTATCGCTTTCATCCATGAAATGTTGAAAATAGCTAAATAGTTCTGGACATAAAAATATTGTTTCACCCTTTAAGTTTAATATATTTGTAACACGTGTAGAGATGCTCCTGGAATATATCCCTTTAAAATACATTCTAACCTACAGGAATTGTTCTGTAACCATAGGAACCATCTCTATTAACTATATTGTAAGATTATAACATATTGTGTATTAGAACTTGATGCTTATCAATACAATCTTAATCAAATTAAAAAAAAAAAAAAAAATTAAAAATTAAAATTAAAAATAAATACACAAATAAAACTAAATCTAACCACCTTTTAAAAAAACAACCCATACACAACACCCCATTCTACACACGTTACCATCGGCCATTGAGAGGCTTACCGCAATAACTTAAACAGCAACCTAAAGTTTAAAAGAGATAAGTATGAGACCTTAATACCTTATTAGCGATGTTTCGTTTATGTAGGGATACGCCTGGAGTAGCTGTGGTACATTTTAGCACTATGCCATCACTGGACAGCAGTTCAATGCGCCGCGGGAAATATTAACTCAAGCTCAAGAAATATGACTATCACCATTCAGTTAAAGCTAGCTACACAACATGCCCATTGATGAGCTGTTTACTATCCATTAACTTCCCTTTCATCTTCAAAGGCCAAGTAAAGATAAGGAAACCGGTAAACAATAAAAAAAAAAAAAAGCGGGAAGAGCGTTCCGATTTCCGTATCTCTAGAGCATTTCATTCTATTAGTACTTAGGGTCAGGCGCCAGCAGGTAATGAATCAGTGTCCACCAAACGTTTTATAATTAGCCAGGTGAAAGCCTGCTATTTTGATACCCATCAATGCCAAATTGTAAATGTCCCCATTGCAAAGTACACCCCACCTAACACGTCTTCATCCTTTCACACGGTGAGTAAGACTTGGAAAATTAGCTTGAGTGCTTCCAGTAAAGACGGTGGTTTGTGCACAGCATGCACACCATCGGAAACTACCATCGGTTTTTAATGCGCGGGAAATGCTAATCGGCTGTATTCAATGGCTATCAGCGGGCGCTGCTTTACTGGCAGAGCAGACAGGAGGGGCTCACCTGTGAACCTCCTAGGTTTTGTAAATGTCAGAAAGCAGACTATAAAGTAGTTTAATATTTTCATACGTACATGTAACATGGTTCCTAGCAACATTAAGTAATTTAGCTTAATATCAAATATGAATGAAGAACTTATCTCCAGCTGTGCTAAAACACGGTTCTTCTGAATTTAAAATAGTTAATTCTCACTATGCTTAGAGGCGACTAGAAGACGCCAGCAGTCTAGCAAGCAGTTTCTTTCTTTCGTTTCAGAACCTCCTCATATCAACAGGAATCAAAAACCACCACCTACTGATGTCGCACTGTGTACTGCAGGGGTGTGACTCAAGTTATTACCGGTTAACATCATTGAGTTACTCACGTTGTAAACCAGTCACATTTCATTTCGAGGCCGGGTTAAATTAGCATGTAACTTGTTAGGACTGTTATAAAAACACTAAATACATCTCAGTTAAAATCTACCGATCAAGATAAGTTAAAAATGTGCATTTCAAAAAATAAGAAAGACTTCTTTTTTTATTTAACGGACACAATACGTGTGTATAAGAATCACTGTGGATTTTATTGTCACTGTCTTCCTCCCTATTTTTAAATACAGTGCGTTGTTTGTATTATTTTGATAATTTGTCTTTGCACATTGGTCATATCTTTTTTTGTCTTGCAGCTTTTCTCCATACAAAACACTGATTGAGTTAATGTATATGATAAGAGTGGTTCTCATAAGATTAATACCTAAATCGTTTACAAAAATCACATTTTGGGATCTTTTTTTCTAAAATTGTAATTGAAATATGTTTGCTGTTCAAATCTTCATGAACAGAGGATGTTAACATCTAGTTTACTTTGGTTCCCACAGACATCGTGCCGCCAGTCATTAACACATCCACTGGATGCGTGAAAAGTTCAATAGTTGCATATATTAGTCTTATTATTCACACTATTCCAGTGTTGATCTCTACTTTGATGGTTCTTTGTACATGCAAATCTCTACAAGTAGAGGGGTCTATATAAAGAGTTGCTGAATTGGAGGCGTCAGTACAACTCGGGCTGATACAACGCGGAGATCTTCCAGGTTTTGAACCCTCTTGACTGAGAACATGACGAAAACGTATTCCGTTGCGTGGCTATCCCAAAGCCATCACACCACATCGACTAGACAGGAGTGTACAGGAGAAAACATGGGGACAGTTTTCAAACCTCATATTCCTTGCTTGGTTCAGCCTCGTCCACCCACATCATACAGCAAAGAATCTGCACAACCAAAAGCAAACATTATGAAGAAATGCTCGCTAGATAAGGAGGAGGCAAAACCCGAACTGGAGGTAGATTCGCCTTTCAGAGTCTGTCGATCTTCTTCTCCGACCTGTAAGTATTATGTTATATATTACTGTAAATGCAATATATTTCAAACATTGTAAAGTATGTCGTTATATCCCGCTCCCACAATCATTAATTATTTTTTCCCCCTTTTGTTTAGTTTCAGAAAGTAGCGGAGAGTCATCTGGCTATGAAAGCGAACCCGTTCAATCAAAAGCCTCATCTCCAGAAATAGAAGATGTAGAACGTGAACCCAGTGTCATTCGAAGAATGCGAACGAAATTCACATCAGATCAGATTCACAAACTGGAGAAAACTTTCAGTAAACATAAGTACTTGGGTGTTTCTGAAAGACTCAAAGTGGCTGCAAAACTACATCTCTCTGAAACTCAGGTGAAAACGTGGTTCCAGAACCGAAGAATGAAACTAAAGCGTGAGGTGCAAGATCTGCGTCCAGACTTCTTGAACCCTGCTATGTTGCCTCAGGTGATGTACCAGGCCGTTTCTTCTCTCCAGCACTTCAGCTACCCGGTGCAGCAGCTTGCAGTTCCCACTGACACCGCAGACAACCCAGCACACCGTCTCTATCCATCCTTCAATCATCATGTGCCTATGCAACAAATGACATTCCCTCAGCAACCACTCCACCATCTGTTGCTGGCTTCACAATATTACTGTTGAGGAATATTATACATGATAATAGAATTTTCACCTGTCTCCTTACCTAAATTCTAGGCTTACATGTGCTTTTTATGTAGTAGAAGATACACGCCCCGGACATTGATTTCGCAGGATTAGTATTGTATAAAATTTAATGGAATACATTCGCACGGTGCAATATAAACAGAGTTGAGTTTTGTATATCGATTTCCACTGTGTGGATTGTGATTTTAGCTTGTTCATATATTAAGAATGTATTTGTGAATATATTGTATTTTATATGTCTTGTTAAATATTAATTTAAATATATATATATATATATATATATATATATATATATATATATATATATATATATATATATATATATATATATATATATAGATGTCAGTTAAGTGTCTTTCAATAAAACAATTTAAATAGTCATGTTGTAATGTCTCTTATTTAGAAACTTAAGATTTAGAGTGAAATTTAGGGTTATATTCGTGCATTTTTTTGTTGTTAATACAGGAGCTCTTACCTTGAATTTTTGTTTTGTTTTTGTTATTGACAATATTGAAGATAACACGAAGGTTTTGTTGTAATTCAATATGTGTTTACTTACGGTCAATAAGTGTTTAAAATACACCACTATATTGTTCAAAATATCACCCGGACACCATGAAAGTTTGTTCCTATATTGCATTTACTAGTACCAAAAAAATCATTGAACATACAAAGACGTGTTGCATTTAGACCGTATTTATGACAAGCAGTATAAATGAACACAGTGATATCTGCAAATAAACTCTACACGTCTTTGCATCAAATGCAAAGAGGCTCCTTGAGAAACCGACGAAACTCCAATTTTACAGAATGCTACCCTCTAGCAAAGGGAGGCTTACACGCAGAATGAAACAGCAACCCAAAACTTAAAGGTAACGAGTACGACCTCTTAATCCATTAGCGTTGCTAAGTTTATGTGTGGATATTCGATCGGGTACATTTCCAATACCACCAAGTTACTGGACAGCAGTCCAATGCACCGTTGGAAACATGAACTCCAATATGCACCTGACTATTACCATTCAGTTTCTATTGTGTTTGATTTCATACTTAACTCGAAAGTTAAATAGTGGGAGCTCCGTATGCGCCAAAATAAAGCCTACAAAGATGAAAAGTTGATAAGTTCTTACTAGCCATTAAATTCTCTTTCATCTTTTAAAGGTCATGTAAAAAGAAGCGATCTCCCTGGTTTCTGTATCACTTGAAAATTTAAATTATTTCGATTGTATTTGGATTTAGGGGACCAGGCGCCAGCAGGTAACGAATCAGTGTCCACCAAACGTGTTATAATTATCCAGGTGAAAACCTACGATTTTGCTACCCATCAATACCAAAGTGTAAATGTCTCGATTGCAAATTACACCCCACCTAACACGACTTTCACACAAAACTTGGAAAACTAGCTTGAGTGCTTCCAGTAAAGATTGGGTGGTTTATGCACAGCATGCACACCGTGGGAAACACCGTTCCTGTTCTTTAATGCGCGGGAAATGCTAATCGGCTGTATTCAATGGCTATCAGCGGGCGCTGCTTTACTGGCAGAGCAGACAGGAGGGGCTCAACTGTGAAAACAGAAATATTCTGTTTTTCTGTTTTTTTTATTCTGACGAATATTTTAATATATGATCATGTACAAATATAGGTTATTAACAAATATATGTTTCACTGTTTAAAAAAAAAAAATCAGTGCATACTAAATCGATAAATATACCTTATGATTCTAGACATTGTGAAGCACGCCCATAACGCATTTAATGGATGTGCCAAAACCTCAATAGCTCCACTGTAAGCCCTAATTATTTACAATGATCTGGTATCCATCTCCTACTACAACCTTTATTTAAAAATTACATAATTTATATAAATATTCTTGGAAGTGTTTTAACTGAGATGTTAACGTCATCCGACGTTCTATGTCAAATTACATTTTTTTCTTGTATTTGTCCTACTATGTGATCTGTGATACCTTAAACATAAATTAAGGATTTTAAAGACCATCCTTTTATAGTCCAGTATCATTAACGCAAGCAAGTAATATATTATTTTTAAGTAACATTCAATAAAATTATATAAACATTGTGTGTGTGTGTGTGTGTGTGTGTGTGTGTGTGTGTGTGTGTGTGTGTGTGTGTGTGTGTGTGTATATTACACATATATATATATATATATATATATATATATATATATATATATATATTACTATATATATGCAATAACATTTAGTTTTTGCTATGTATCTTTAATCTCCCCTAAAATGGGAATTGATTTGTTTAGATTATGTTTTGTTATATATAAATTCAGTGCTACTACTGTAAAGAAAAAAAAAAAAAAAAACATAACATAAGAATTTGTAAACACCATCCAGTCTAACCCCATTCATCTCTGGACAGCAGCCAGTTTGTGTCACGAGAAATATGTTTTCAGAGCTCACTACCCTTCTCTAGGATTGCCATTCGGGGGGCGGTTTCCCAAAAGCTGCTTAGAGCCAACCAACATTGTGAGAGATTCTTAAAGAACAACTTTTATAAACTGCTCAAAACAATGTGTTTCCAAACAATCTTTAAGTTTTACTTCAATTCTGGGGTAGTCGTGAAACCATGTGAGAACACAAGGAGAGCACATACAGTTGTGTGTACTTAAAAGGCTGCTCAACCATTAATAGTTTATTTGAATCTTCAGCAATATTATTCTCCTATTTACTCAATTCAGTGAAAAACAAGTGATGATTTTTGAGACCACTGAAGGGTTTGTGGAAGCAGGTTTCGAGATAGGTCGGAAGCAGTTGCACCTTACTAGAAAGAATACATTTGAAACCGGTTCGTGTTGTTTCTGCGTTCATATAATCTTTCTCTGTTCCAAAGTTAAATAGTAGATGATCCATAGGCTCCCTGACAATGACAGCACAGCATGTCACTTAATGACTGGTTTACTAGCTATTAACTTTTCGTTCATCATCAAAGACCACATAACAATAAGGAAACATGTAAAAAATACCTGAGGCAGTTGGGAGATAGCTTTGGTTTCCTATCTTTTGAAAATGTAAATTAGCTTCTTTCAAATTAAACCTTGGGATGTTGGGTTACTGGACCTGATAATATATTTAGTTTAATGTAGATACAAGTGTTGTTAAATAATTAGCCAAGTGAAAAAGGGACTGGTCTATAGAGAATGGGTAATTGCACAGCGTGCTGCATGCCATCAGAGACATATTTATTGTTCTTTAATGCTCAGAGCAATGCTAATGCAATGGTTATCAGCGGTGGTGCTGGCGCTGCTTTTAATGGCAGAGCAGAGAGCTGTCGGCTCAAAGCTGAATGTCTTTAGTTTTGTAAATATCAGAATTCAACATTGCCACTGGATTCTAACACAAAATGTGCGACACGTTACATTTATATATTTAACAAGAAACATCGAATTGCCTTACTGTTTCTTAGATAGGCAGTAAAGCTCTACCTTTTCAGAAGTAAGGACACGAGAGAGCCAATTCTTAACGGAAAAACGACAATTACATTTTCTATGCAATAGATATCATGCATCAAGATGTGTTAAGACACAATTCAAGTGGTTTTTGTTGTGGTAAGCGGCGACTATAAGACTTCAGCTGTTCAGCAAGCAGAATGATTTTAGAACCTCCTCAAATCAGCAGGAACAAAGAGAACTGATAATTCAGACCATCGGACTTTAAAGGTTATCTGCGGTAATATGGACATATTGTTGAGCATACACAACTTTGTTTAAACTCCAACATTTATGAAATGAACAGTTTAGGGTCTGATATATTGACTGTACTTTAACTTTTGGATTAATTTGTTGCGCACAAAGTCGTTCTCACAGATTTCGTGGCGCCAGGCTTTAAAGCATTAACTAAACCTGTGAAAACTTCAATAGCTACACTACTGGACCTAATTATTCACAATTATCTTGTATGTGTTTCCACTTTGATCCTTCTTTGCACATGCAAATTTCTACAAGGAGGGATCAATATAAAGAAAGAGTCGCTGTTTCAGAAGCCTTTAAGTAGCATTTGAATTGATCCAAAGCGCAGACCTACAAGGCTTTATCAGGACCCCTACAAAATGACGAAATCGTATTCCATTGAGTGGTTCTCCCAAACTCATCAGTCCAAATTGATTAAGAAGCAGAGTGCAGAAGAAAAAAATGGCAACAATTTTGAAACATCATATTCGTTGCTTGGCTCGGCCTCCTCCTCTAACAGCATACGGCAAAGGATCGCTACAACCTAAAGCAAAGAGTGTTAAGAAAAGTTTTCTACCTGATATGCAGGGCGGGGGAGGATCTGAGCCAGATTCAGTTTCATTGCTCTGTCCATTGCTCTCATCTTCGCCGAGTCGTAAATATTTTTTTTTTTGTTGTTTTTATTTAGCGAATGGGTTGTACTGTATCAACAACTATGAAGTTAGACTCAGACTCTAGTATAATAATATGATTTGAACAATACATTAAAACAGTTTGGAACATCGCATCAATCATTTTTATATGATAAATTACAAATGTGCAGAGATTTCAATTTTGTGTTGGTATTAGCTGTGGTCCAGGTGGCCAGGTGATCACCGGTTCAAATCCTGGCTCACTCACTGACTCACCTCGAGCAAGGGGTTTAATCTCCTTGTGTTTTGTCTTTCAGATGAGACGTAGTTGTAAGTGACTCTGCAGCTGATGCATAGTTCACACACTTTAATCTTTGTAAATCGCCCTGGATAAAGGCGCCTGCTAAATAAATAAATAATTATGTGTTTGGTATAAGGTACTGAATATAATGACTGTTACAACTATTATAATGTCTTGATATCCCCAGCTAACCTTACAAAACAATCTTTCTTCTGTTTAGTTTCAGAAAGCAGCGGAGTGTCATCTGGTTATGAAAGCGAAACTGTTCTATCAGAAGCCACCTCTGCAGAGGGAGATGGTTGAGATGATGATTCCGGTGCACATCGAAGAATGCGAACAAAATTTACATCAGATCAAATTTACAAACTGGAGAACACTTTCAATAAGAACAAGTACTTGGGCACTTCGGAGAGATTGAAAGTGACAGCAAAACTACATCTTTCTGAAACTCAGGTAAGACAATGTCCTGTGTCTTCACAGTTTATAGAAGATTAAATTTTATAGTGTTTGAATGCCCAACGATAAAAAGGGAAACACAGTCTAATATATCACATTTATTGTTTCAGGTAAAAATGCGATTCCAGAACCGAAGAATGAAACTAAAGCGTGAGGTTCACGATCTGCGTCCAGACTTCTTGAGCCCTGCTCTAATGTCACAGATGTACCAGCCCGTTTCTTCTCTCCAGTACTTCAACTGCCCTTTGCAGCAACTTGCACTCCGCCCTCCCAGTCCAGATAACCTGGCAACACACCGTCTCTACCCATCTCTTATGCAACAAATGGCATTCCCCCAGTCCCCACTCCACCATCTGCTGCTTGCTTCTGCACTGCAAAATTATACAAGTCTCTTTACCTACGTGCAATATAAATAAAAGTATATCCAAAGTGTTTAAACTGAGTTTGTGATTTATTCAAAAATAATACTCATATTAATAACATCCAATTTTGCATATGGATTATAAATGAGCTGTAAAAAATGTAAATAGAAAAAAATATTGCAAATGTTCTTTTTGTTTATGCAAAATTGTTGGCAACATTTATTTTACTCCACTACTTGGACAGTGATTTTTAACGTGTTCATAAATTAATGATATATAGAAGACATGTTTATTTGTTTAGATTTCCGTGTATAAACAAATGTATGCTTGTGTGTACTGTTGAATTAAAAACAAATCTGTTTTGATTTCCTTTTATTCGAAATATAACTGAAGGTTATTTGTCCTTCGTAATGATAAAATGTGTCATGAATTCAGAATGTAATGTCGTTTTAAATTGATGTAGTATCTGGTAATGTTGAATAATATTTAATATGCCTGGCTCTTCAGAAAACAATTTAAAATTGGTTATTTATTTGAAGCAGCGGTTAAGAAAGGGGGGTATTTTAATTGAACATAATTTGTCCATACCATTTTTCAGTTAAGGAGTAATGGTCTATCATTTGACTCTTGCTCTTTTAGTATAAACCTTTTGTTTTACAGAGATGTAGCACAATTTATAACTACCTCTGGTCTCCTTGTAGACTTGGAGTGTTATTTGCATGAATGAGTACGATCTGATTTCGATTTTATCGGGTGTTTACAGGCGAGCCAAACAAACAATTTGCATACGTTTGGAAAAGTAGATGAGCCTAAAGGAACAAACTATTGAAATGCTTTTTCTCAATACATTAAACGTTTAACAACTGTAAATAACCCACATCGACTGGCGCCAGAACCTCTAGAATAATCAATCAAAATTAATCAATATTTATTTTATATAGCGTCTTTCATAGTGGTCCACCATCACAAAGTCCTTTACAAGATAGTGAGGAACAATGCATTATACATTAAATACAATGACATACAGTGCATAGTTTATGAAATACACATGATTTTTTTAATGCAAATACATTAAATACAGGCATAATACATTAAATACAAGGATGTGAATTCTAAACATTCTGGATGCGTATGTCATACAGAATCATGCGAGTAAGATGGAGTGAAAAAACTAAAAGGGCAATTTAGACACCAGCTTATAATAGATATCAGGCTTAAAGAGCATTGAAAGCAAGAGAGAACAAGTGGGTTTTGAGGGCTGATTTGAAGCAAGCGAGTGTGGGAGCTACACGCACTAAATCTATAAGAGAGTTCCAGAGATTCGGGCTCATGAAGCTAAAGAGCGCTCTCCGATAATTAAAATATCAAGTCAGACAAGATAAAGTTTTGCTATATTCAAGTGCACTTCGAGTAATACTGTATTTTTGGATAAATATTGTTTCCTGAAATTGTCCATTGAATAGACGAGGACTTAATTTTGTACTGAGAAACAAAGTCTCACACCTCACGAAACACTATGCGTTATTTCTCTTTTTATTTATTTATTTTTGCTTTAATCTTTTTTTAACATATCTGAAACTTAAATAATAGGTGCTGTTTAGGAGCCAAGATAACGCCAACACAAGTAGACTCTGAAGACTTATTGTTATCTATTAACGTACATTGAAACATTGATAATTTTTGAATTTTATCTATATATATATAATATATAGATATATATATATATATATATATTATATAGATATATATATATATATATATATATATATCTATATATATATACAATTACATTCGAATAAGCACAAATGCGTGTTTAAAATCTATGCAGCAGGAACACTTGGTATCCTTCAATCATTTAATTAAAATAACTTAAAGTAAACATTAGGATTTAGGATTCGGTTCCTTTTAAGGTTCCTTCAGATAATATATTCAGTTCAGTGTAAACAAAAGTTATGTGAAATAATTAGCCAAGTAATTGTAGGAAATTGTAGACAATCAAGGTTAATGGATTGGAATACATGATGCTTGGTTGGTCCGCGCACAGTATGGATGACATCAGAGACATTATTCACGTTATTTTAATGTCCACTGCAATGCTAATCAGTCGTGTTCTGTAAGTTTTCAGTGGGCGTTTCTGGCGCAGAAGTGCAGACAGGCAGTCGTTAACTCTCCATTCCCACATGTTATAAAACTAATAGACGGTGAAATGTATTGGGTTCTAGTTTTGTAAAATTAATCGACGTTTTGCTTCAACCAACTTTCTTAAGTGTTATGCATTGTATATTAAATGTATTTTATATTGAGCTGACGTAATTGGAAAATTGTGTGCATAATGTAGAATATATATATATATATATATATATATATATATATATATATATATATATATATATAGATAGATAGATAGATAGATAGATAGATAGATAGATAGATAGATAGATAGATAGATAGATAGATCTATATCACTCAATCAATCAATCTTTATTTTGTATAGCACATTTCATAGTGGAACACCATCACAAGATGCAATAAATACAAGAAAATCCATAATACTTCTAACAGAGAATACATAAAACATAATATACAGAGGAAAGTACATAATACATGAAAGCAGCGTAATACATGAAAGTAGTACACAAAATACAGTGGAAAGTGCAGAATACATGATCGTAACAATATGTGAAATAGCAGCAAGAGAGAACAGGTGGGTTTTGAGAGGTTTTTTTAAAGCGAGCTACGGTTGGAGCATCAGGCACCAAAGCTGGGACAGAGTTTCAAAGAGTCAGAGACATGAAGCTAAATGAGTGTTCTCTAAGTGTGGTGCACTTTTGCTTGGTGATAACAAGCAGGCCAGAGTCAGAGGACCTCAGCTTGTGTGATGAAGGGCATTGTAGGTGAGCAGGAGAGTTTTGAAAACAATCCTGAACTTTACATTAGCCAGTGCAACCGGGAAAGACGGGTGGTGATGTGTGTGTATATACACTGTATACCGATAAGAAAATGTGTTAAACTACAAGAGCTATTAAGACATCAATGTCTGTATATCTAGGACATGAAATGGGTCTATTTAAAATGAAACAGCTTGCCTGTCTAAAAGTATTGCATTCAGAGGAATTATTGATCAGTAACTGGATAAGAGATGATTATTTTCATTGTGCTGGAGGACAACACAGATCTGAACGGCTTCTACAGCAGACCCTATTGGCCACAGGAGCTGCTGGTGTGCGGTGAACTGAGGATTACCCTGCTGACCTGAACCCTCCCCACCCAGGGAGGCTGGCCCCTGGGAACTCCTGTCACGGTTGGCAATGACATAGTCTGGATTTGAACCTGCGATCTTGAGGCTATAGGGTGCATCCTGTACTCCATGCAGAGTCCTTTTACTGGGTGCTGCAGTCAGGAGCCCCTGTTGCCTATTTCTGTTAAATATTATATTCTGTTAAATGATGTACCACCCCATTTCTTCACCCCAACACTTCAACTACTCTGTGCAGCAGCTTGCAGTTCCAATTGACAATGCAGAAAACCTGGCACCACACTATTTCTACCCATCCCTCATCCAGCAGGTGCCTCTACAACAAATAGCATTTCTAAAGCCACCACTTCACCCTCTGCTGCTGGTGTCACAGTATTATTAAGGACAACACTCTTGATTCAGGCAGTCTCATATTTCTTATTATGTATGCACTTACTTTCATTTTTAAAAGTTTGTGCTATAGGCCCTTTTAATGATAGCAGATATTAATGCTATATTTGGATATGTCCTTTGTGGATATGTTTATTAATGCATAATGTATGTGTAGTATTTTATTTTCTATTTTTGTAGATGTACTGTTTAAACCAGGGGTGTCAAACTCAGTTCCTGGAGGGTCGCAGTGTCTTCTGGCTTTTGTTCCACGCAAGCTCTCAATTACTTAATTAGTCTAATTATTTGATTAACTGGACACATTTAACATTTCTCTTCAGGCCTCAAAATGTTTCAAAGCTAGTGTACCTTGAATCAAGTGCATTTTTAAAACCATCAACTGTAAGAGACCGTAATAAATATGAAATATGTCAAATTCAACAAATAATTGGATCAGTTATGTTAATTGAGAGCTTAATTTGGAATGAAAACCAGAAGATCCTGCAGCCCTCGAGGACTGGAGTTTGACACGCTTGGTTTAAACAATCTAATGTTTATATCAGTGTAAGATATTGTTCAATAAATGTTTTAAACATCTCCAATTATTTTCTGTTTCATTTCTACATTTAGGTATGCATTTCATTCACATTCAATTGTAATACAGGGCTGGCATAAAAAAAAAATGTGCTTGGATTGGGGTATGTATGCCGAGTCCTATATTGTTGTGCTGTTTCTGAACAAGCTTACAATTACTCAGTGATTGTGCTGGCTTGTGGACAACTCCAGCATAGTGAATAGCCACTTTATCGTGTTCAAAGGTGTCCTGTTCATTAGTGTAGGCATTCAGCATTGTGGAGGGACTTCATCACCAGCGATGTTCACACAGCTTGTTATTCAACAATGAATATTTCCAAAACTGGCAACTGCTCACCCTAATTGCTTGACTGCCCCAAACATTGTCAAAGTTAGGCTTCATCACACATTTGTTAAGTGGATTATCAAATAATTATTATGCCCCAGTGACAGGAAATACAATTGTGTGTAATGCCCCCTTTTATTTTTTTGACAGTAATATTGTTGCGTCCTTCACATGAAGCCTAACAGTAAAGGGGACTATGTATCTGAGTCCTAAAATAACACAGGTTTTCATTAACGCAACTGTTGTACTACACGTGTGGATTTAAGATTTAAATTAATCAGGTTGATCCGTGATTTTCTAATAAATAAATAAATAAATAAATAAATAAATAAATTGCATACTGAATATTGTTTAGTTGAACGCTGTATGGTTGGAATCACACAGGTCAATCCAAGAATCAGGATAGTGTAGAAGATGTGTATGTGTGCAGGGGTTGCATGTTGTGTGTGTGTGCATGCAGGGGGGTTGCATTGGGTGTGTACATGTGAAGGGGTGCAGGGATAAGACCGGGAGAATGGGAGAAAGAGTGACAGAGAAGGGTATATATGGTGAGAGATAGAAATAGCGAGATAGAGTGGAAAAGGACCAAAGGAAACAAATACTACTTGCCATCATTTATTTTCATTTTCGACTCCCAGTTCCCTTCCCTCACTTTATGATTTTATTTTATTATAGTAAATAAATAGTGACGTTACACCACCAGCCTATTCGCCACGCACCTATTTTTCATGAAATACTTTCCAATCTCAGGGTATGTTACCGTTACAACAAGGAAAAACCTTTTATTACAAACAAGTACATTTTTCTATTTTTGTTTGTTTTGTTGTAGTTAAGATTTAGCTGACAGGAGAAGTAAAAGGTTATCGGTTTGGTTAAGATATTAATTGTCTTCTGTAGTTATCTTGGTATGGTGTTCCATGAATAACTTCTAATTATGGCTAGGAGTTCTAATTTTTTGAGTAAATTGTTTCCAAATTCGGGTGATTTATTATTATTTTTTAAAAAACCAGGTATTTTTAAATTAAAAGTCTGGGGTTCATGCCAAAATAATCATAGAAAACTAATTCCCTCACTCACTGCTCTTTCACTCATTTTTATCTTCTCACTACTTCTTCTCTTCTCTCAGAAACTTGCAGACACACTTTGGGTTCGTCGCACAGTTTCTCAGTGAGTCTCCCTTCCAGCGTCACACTCCCCACCCCACCCCACAGTCACAGCAACCAGTCCACACCACTCCCACTCACAGTTCGCCCCACCCCACACACACACATTTACAGCCTTGCGGGAGGGTACAGCCCACCATGCACACACACACACACACTAACGATGTGCCCCGTACCCTTACAATGCACATGACACTAAATGAGACATTACAAACAAACAAACAAGTCAAACACATTGTCCAGGACGACGGCATCACCAGGGTCATTACAATATCCAGCTCAACCCATGCCCTCAAGTGTCTTGTTGCTTTTATAAAACTAATTTATAAACGTTTTATAAAAAAAGAAATGAGAAATCTATATAGTTTATAAAGATTTATTAACACCACAGAAAAGAATCTCTATGAACAAAAAATAATATTGTAGTGACCAGGGCACCGTTCTATCTTGTCTTGTTTGTTTGTCTTGTCTGTCTTGTCCTATGTATTTGTTGCCACCACGCCACTTAGAATGGGGAGAGGAGCGAGGGATGGATCTGGTTGGTCGGTCCAGGTGGAGTGGGCGGGAGCAGCAGGGGGTGGGGGGTATAAGAACCACCTGAGCGGGAGAGGGGGGGAGAGAGTGGAATGTTCGAGCGCTGAACGTCTGAAGGAACTGAGCAGTCAGAATTCCAGTCAGAGACAGCCAGTGAGATTGGGCCTGTGAGAGACTGGGAGAAACTGAAGCCTGGGAATGATATTGAGTGAGAGCCTGAGCAAGTGAAAGTGGTGGTCAGTGGGTGAAGGAAGGAGTCTTTTTATGGTTTTTGTGGCGTGGTCTTAGCCAGAGCAGGGTTTGTGTCAACGCTCTTTATCTTCTGCTTTATCAAGGGCAAGGGTCATTACAATATTCAAATAAAACATTTTGTTTCTTTGTTTTCGTTTCAGTAAAAGCAATAATTTTTAAATAAAGACTTTAAATAACTACCAAAAGAACCTTGCTTAGATGTGTTTCAGTAAGCCTTTCCTGCGTATTATACGTAGCATTGTTGCTGGTAATTCACTCCCATTGGCTCTAGCGTCTGCCAAACAGCGCAAGAGTCTAAGGTGCTTTGTTGGGATGAAGATTATTCATTAATAAGTAATTAATTTAAAGTCAAATTGTATTTTTTTTAAAGCTATTAATGTAAGTATTTAACATCCCAAGGCGTTTGTTTTGTGGTACTAATTTAATTCTGAGTTGTTTTTTTCTAGCATGTCAATGTTACATTTTTGTACCTGTAAAGAGAGTAAGTGTGCGGTAAAGGAGAAGAGAGACAGTGAAGAAAGCAATCGGATGGTCAAGACATCATGTGTAATGTAAATACTGTTGAAAAATATTAAAATATCCACAGTTAAAAATTAATGAAGAACCAGTTTCACAAAACAATGGCTCATACCAGTTAAAAGGAGGAAAATAAAACTGAATATCTGACAACTGAAAAAGTTTCTGAAAATGACTATGTGATCGTGTCGTTTGCAGCGCTCGGGTGTACAGGTGATGCAGGTGCTCCAAACAAGAACAAATACAAAGTTTACAGTTCAAGCTTTTTATTTGCTTTCCTGTTTCTGATCGGCTGACTGGGTTAAATAATTAAGCTGGCTCTACCCAAGTATGGGTATTGCCAGGTCCAAAACCAAAATACAGACACACAACACAAACACAGACACATCACTGGACAATGCATGATCTAAGGGCCGATGTGGTGTTGATAGGTATACAGGTGCCTTGCAGTCTGGGTTTGTCGCTGGCATAAATCTGCAGCTCCCAGATTCATACTCAGCTGTCTGGTGAAGATAAACACAGTCAGTATCCAAAACAAGACTTTCACTCATGTCGTAACTGTCCTTGTTTCTTCCCATTAACCACAACAAAGGAACCGATTACAGCGTCACCTCCCCCTAAAGTACCCTCCGCCCCGCCCCCTCTGATAGCTAGTTCAATCATGTCTCCTCCAATTCATGACAAGCTTCGCTCATCGTACTGGGGCGTTGACTCCTGGTAACTTGACGCCACCCCCTTCCTGAATGGCCGGCTTCTGACTGCCCTTGGAATTAACTGCCCAACCATTCAGAACGAGGCACGCAGTTCCTGTTGTTCATTCGCTCTTTGTCACAGACTGGTATGTACTACAAATAAAATACCAAAATGTCTTGTTTAAAATAGCAAAAAAATGGTTTGTAGTGCAAATTAATATAAATTGGAAGATATGACAAGACACCTGGATGATTTCAGTTTCTTTCACGACAGCTGGTATTTATCTTATGTAGGAATTATTTTAATGTTGACAGGTATGAGGTTTGCGTGGTCAGTCTTCACATGGGATTCTGAAGGGAATGTCACTTTGGCTCTGGTCCTCCCATGGGTTAGGGAGGCAAAACAGGCAGGGACTGTTTCTCCTTATAACAGTACAGCAAACACTGCTGGCCAGGTGCCCAGTGAGCTCAAAGCAGACACCTGCAGAGCTGGCCTCCAGAGGTCGGTACCTCGCTGACATCCGCTCTTGAGTTCCTGAGTGTAAAAGAGGAAGCTGGCTCGGTCGTGGAATCGGAGGATGCCAACTGGACCGTCAGTTCTCCTGAGCTGTGTGGGGAATTGGGGTGAGCAGAAAAATTGATTGGACTTCCAAATTTTGAAGAAAATCAGGGGGTAAAATAATTAAGCCTACTAAATTAAAAGAAAATGTAATAAAAAAAAGGTAGGTCAGCTCTTTTAGTTTTAAACGAGGAACCTCAGAAGCCTTCACACGTATTATTTTTTACAGGCGATTTGAGATGAGCCATGTTTTAGAAAATAGTAGCAGCACTAAAAGGGTGTTGTGTTTGAAGCCCTCGTGCTATTACTGGGCAGAATGAGAGGTACCTAAAATTAGCCTTATTACACATTCGAAAGAGCGATAAAACATCTGATCTTTCAAGCATCTCCATCTCTTTAGCACACTGAAGTAGGACTGTTGTCTCCTCTAAAATCTACCTGCTAGAAAGAAAGAAAAAAAAATTAAATGGTGAGTACTGATATTTATTTATTTACATATAATATTTCAAAGTATTATTGAAGTATTATTTTATTAGGCCGGGATAAAACTTTTGAATGGTGATTTTGTGATTTGGTGGTATAATATATATATATATATATATATATATATATATATATTTATACATCTGTTACTTGAAATACAAACACACACAAGGTTTATTTTTTTTTTTTATCAAACACTTGGAGCCGTTCAATTTTTTTTGTTTTCAGTTCAGTGTTGCATATTCGAACTTGGAAATCAAGTTGCTTCTATTCAGCTGGTTTGCATATTCGGGATTAGAGAATGCTAGACACATAAGCAAATATGTTTCGTATCTAATTACTGATTGACTATATCTGAAAGAAGTATATTAATTGCCCTTATTCCAGATGTGTGTGTGTGTGTGTGTGGGTGGGGGGGGGGGGGGGGGGGGGGGGGGGTAGGGGTGGGTGGGTAGTGATGATGATGCTGTACATATTGAACACAAACTGCTAAAAAGGCCAAATAAAAACTAAAAAAAAAAAAACTATTATATTCTAGCCTAAATATTTGTTGAAATCATAGAAAACTCAGCAATCTACAATAAAAGATACATAATTTCATTTTGGTATTTGTATTTAATTAATATAGACACTTGTCATGGATCCCGGTAGCAACTCACATTCGTCAATGGTGAATTGCCTGTAGTACTGTCACTCACTATCATAAAGTTCACTGTGCTGATGCCTCAGTAGCATAGCACTGGCTAGCGGTGAAGGGTTCTGTTTTTTTTTTTTATATAAAACATACATAGAAACGCCCACGCTATGAAAAATCAGTGGTGACGCCAGGACAGATGCAGGAAGAATAACAGAGCACTGCAGGTACAATGCAATGGTACTTGCACCGTTTTATTTTCAAATAACAAAAATAAATAAAAGTTTTTAACAAAAAAGACTTGCTCACAGAGAACAAAAATAAAACTGATAAATAAAAACAAATCACGAACACACAAACACACAGGTCAGGTAGGGCAGATCGCTTTCACTGATCCTGTTTGGTATTTTAAATTTCTCTCTCACTCCTCGCTCACTCTCGTTCCTCCTCTGAACACCCACCTCGAACAGAGGAAACAGCAGGGTTCATCAAGTGATCATCTCCCAATTAACAACTTAACCAAACCTTGGGAGCTGACCAACTTCTGCACGCTGACTTTAAATGTGGACGGTGCTATCCAACCACGCAAACAAAACAAACTCAGGGCTTCTCCCCATCATAAAAATACATAAATAAATCATAACATAGCTATGCCGTCAAAACAATAACAAATACAATAAATAAATCATAATACACCAATACAAAATAACACAAGGGTGGAGCAGGAGACCCCATTGTAAAAATAAACAAACAATACATTTAAACTGCAGGGCTTCCCTACCGCCCTGCTACATCATGGTTCATCTTTTTTTTTTTTTTTTTTATCCAGCGATATGAAGACATCTTTAACTTAACCTTCTTAATTATACTGTACCCTATCATGTACTGTTAACAGTGGCTTTCAAAAATACAGGTATACATAAAGCACTTTATTTAAAATACATTGAAAAAAGAAAATACTTTTTTCTGCTTACGCGCCAATGAGAGCATTTTACACTGAGAAGTCTTAAAAAAAGACTACCATTTGCTTTCGGATGTACATTGGATTGCTTATAAAGAAAAAAAAAAAGTACAAAACAGCAGGCAATGTATTATTATTATTATAATTGAAGTAACTGATTTAACCGTGCCTCCTGAGTTAGTCTACGTGTTTTAATACTTCAAGTGCTAGTAAACATTAATTAGTATATGCATTTTGACTCAGTAAAAATTAATTTAAAGAAATGTACAATATAGTAAAGGTTAACCGTTTACAACGTACCATTACTGATTTTTAGTACAACTCCAGCGCTCTGCTTTAGTGCTGACCTAAAATATGAAAGGTTTCTAAAAAATAAAAACAGTTTTCTTAAATAATATAAAGCCCATATTTCATATCAGTGTTTAATAATTTATTCCCGGTCATTTACTATTGGTTTTGAAACCAAGTAAATTTCTTCTAGAAATTATAAAGTATGATGTGTAGTCCTATGTATTGACATGCAAAAAAAAAAAGTTTCATGCAAATCTTTATTTTTCACAGCAGCTCTAAAATAGATAAAACCAAGATCCGAATCACAGTCCCCATATAAATCGTAAATAAGCACTACATTGCAAAGGCTAGAAGTATACAAATAGTATTTATGAATATAATGAAACCCTGCAGTCACATATGCCAATTGTTCAATATTCAATATATATATATATATATATATATATATATATATATATATATATATATATATATATATATAAATTCTTCTAAATATGACATGAACAAATGGTGTTATGGCAATAAAGCAGCTTTTTCTTTATCAAAATCACAGTAAATGCAAAATCTAGGTGTGACAGGCTGGCTAGTGGATAGAGGCCCAGAGACAGACTGCAGTTCAAAAAAATAATACTTTCATTATAAATAAGCACAAAATAAAAGGACACAGAACAAGACTTCCAAAAATAAAGGTTTCCAGGCTGGGCGATGCCTTTACTGGATCAGAAAATACAAAAAAACCACAAAACAACAAACCAAAAAAAAACAGCAAGCACAAACACCAGCTTGCTTCCTCAGCTCCCTCCTCTCTCTAATTGGAAGCTTAGGCCTCCTTTTATGTCAGGTGGCTGGGTGCTGATTGATCGTTAATTACTCTAATCAACCCCAGCCACCTGAACACAATAAACCCAGGCAGGTAGGGGAATTTAACCCCATAACTTCCAATTTATAAAGGGCAGAGCTCTGCTCTGCCACACACCTCCCCCCATGTACAAAGTACACAACTCCCCCCCCCCCCCCCCCCCAAGAGTCCCATTATGTCCCTTGGGTGGGCTGTTTCGATGCGCGGGGTTGATGTCGGAGCCCCCAAGCCTTCTTTGGTTGAGAGGGCCCCGGATCTCCAAGGAAGTATGGCGATGCTGTCATGGGACCTGGACCCTTCAGCAGATGCAACGTTGGCAGGCAGGCAGCACCCCTGGACAGTGTGGCCGTGGCCTCCTTGGATGGTGTGGGTCCCCCTAGCAGTGTCAGACCCTCCTGTGGCGTCGGACCCTTTAGTGGCACTGGACCCTTCAGGGACAGCGGCCCGTCTGCCTCTGGTGGCGGAGGCGGGGACGGCGGCCCGTCTCCCTCTGGTGGCGGAGGCACGGACGGTAGCCTGTCTCCCTCTGGTGGCGGAGGGGGGGACGGCAGCCCGTCTCCCTCTGGGGGCGGAAGGGGGGGACGGCGGCCCGTCTCCCTCTGGGGGCGGAGGCGGGACGGCGGTCTCCCTCGGGTGGCGGGCGGGGCGGACCCTCGGCAACCCGTCTCAAAAAGGAGGCAGCAGCCCCAGGCAATGCGGAGCACCAGGCCACCCCAGGCGATCCAAATGAGACATCAGCTGCCCCAGGCGATGTGGGAGCAGCAGGCAGGCGATCCAAATGTGGGCGGTGCGGAGGCAGGCATCCCTGGGCGGTGCAAGGCAGGCATCCTTGGGCGGTGCGAGGCAGGCATCCTTGGGCGGTGCGAGGCAGGCATCCTTTGGCGGTGCGAGGCAGGCATCCTTGGGCGGTGCAAGAACCTCTGGCCAGAGTGGCAGAGGACAGACTTCCTCCTCACTGTCGGCCGGTGAAGACAGTTCCAGTTCCTCCGACGGCAACGGCTGCAGCCCCCCCACCACCGGCGGTGGGGGCTGTGGCCATTCTAGTGGCCTCTGAGGCAGGGCTGGTACCTGCCGTAACGATCGGGTGCGCTTCCGCTGGGCTCCTCTCAGCAGCACATTTAGAGGCTGCTGTAGGGCATCAGCCTTCTCCCCTTCTGGCTCCCTGGTCCATGGTTCCTCCCTCTCTGGCTCTCGGGACGGCGGCACTCCCTCTCTGGCGCTGGAGACGGCTCCTCTCCCTCTGGCTCTGGAGGCAAAACCAGCAAGCATTCTTCCTCTGCTGGTGGAGACTTGGGCAGTGGACGCTCTGCCTTCCTCTTCCCCTTTCCCTTTCTCTGCCTCCTCCTCACCTTCCTCTCCTGGGTCAGTTCCTCCTCTCCCTCTTAGTAGGGACAGAGCACCACCGGGTGCCCAAACTCCCCACAATCAAGGCACCAGCCTTGGTCCTCTAGACCACCGAGGAACTCCTCCAGGTCCTCGAAGCCATCTCTCCAGCTCCAGCCTTCCATTTCTTTATTATTTATTTATTTATCTTTAAAAAAAATAAATTGTCCCAAAAATTCAAAAAAAAAAAAAAAAAAACCTGCAGTACTGCTCTGAGCCTCCTGGATGCGCTAGATCCCTCTTCTGACACCATGTGTGACAGGCTGGAGAGTGGATTGAGGCCCAGAGACAGACTGCAGTTCAAAAAATATTACTTTTATTATAAAGAAGAACAAAATAAAAGGACACAGAACAAGACTTCCAAAAATAAAGGTTTCCAGGCTGGGCAATGCCTTCACTGGAACAGAAAATACAAAAAAATCCACAAAACAGCAAACCAAAAAAAACAGCAAGCACAAACACCAGCTTGCTTCCTCAGCTCCCTCCTCTCTCTAATGGGAAGCTGAGGCCTCCTTTTATGTCAGGTGGCTGGGTGCTGATTGATTGTTAATTAGTCTAATCAACTCCAGCCACCTGAACACAATAAACCCAGGCAGGTAGGGGAATTTAACCCCGTAACTGCCAATTTATAAAGGGCAGAGCTCTGTTCTGCCACACTAGGGTATCGTTTTTTTAAAGGGAATGTTGCTTCTGATTTGCTAGCAGCTTTTGACTCCCACTTGTTCTTCATTTGTCAGTGCTAACATAATTCCTCCAGCATCCAGCTCAAACTCCCTTCATCACAACATGAAGGGGATGGTGGTATCCAGCACAAATGTAAAGCACAAATGAGACACGCTGAATTATACTGAATTGTAGAATATTACGCTCTAGAGTGTAATAGAGACAGGCTGTATACTGCTTGTTTTGTCAACTACAGAGAAGACCAGGCAGATCTAGTCCAGTTTCATAAGAGATCTTATGATCCTCCCTATGCTATTCACAATATTGTTGACAGCTTGTAACTCAAGTAACCTGCCCTTGTTCATTCTTTTTAAATGTCCACACTGCCTAATAATAACCTCTGACTGAATCAACCAACATTAAGTTTACAGTTCTGAGGTAAGCTGCTCTAGCTTTAGGCAATTTGCAATAATACAGTATCTGATGTCATCTAAAACTCCACATCTACCAAGATGTTTAGTCTCTTCCTGTAGACAACTGATTTGTCTGTAAAGAAACATTGGAAGGTTTGTTGGATTTTTAAGTGTCATTTGATAAAATTGGGCATCAATGATATACTGGAAGAAAACAGTGTTAGAGAAAGAACAACTAACTTCAGACAAAATCACAATTATTGTGAGTGAAAACCTGATTTCACGTAATCATGATGATGTTGATCATTTTTAGGAGACGGTAATTGAAAATGTATTTATGATATTGTTGTGTAGTGGAGTAAATAAAAGTTGGTACAATTCTACGATCTTTCGATAATGCATCAGTACAAACTCAGACACATTCTTTAATAGTCTATATCAACCTACCCAGTTTCAGTACATCAGCATATTAACAATGGCAACTACTGTCAAGCCCTGGTACTACAACACCACATATTTCCTTGTTCTGGAAAGAAAGTACATTACCTATTTTGCGATAGCAGCAGTAATTAAATAACTTATCTTTTTTTGAAAGCTATAAAATATGCACAAAGTAAATAACTAAGCATTAACTTGTAACTAAATAATGACTAATCTGGGAATCAACAGTTACAATGAAAGACAAAATCGTATTTTAATTAATTTTAGGGCAGTGTTTACGTAGCAGAGTCCCTAGTCCATGCCGGTGGTTGTCTGTCTGATAGTACAGTCATCAGGCAGAATCTCAGGTTGGATATCTTGTACAGGTGGAGGTAAGATGATGTCATTGATTATAGGTAGGTCATCAAGAGCATCTTCATTTCATACTAGGTAAGTAGGTGCAAGATGGTTAGCATTCCATATTCTCCCATCTGACAAATTGTAGGTGTAGTCCTTTTATCTCTACAATTCTGAGAGGTGATGTGAACTTGAATTGTCCTTTCCACAGGATTCCAAGCTTTTGTGGTCTTACAAGTGAATCACATATAAATTTCAGGGTTTTAGCACCCCAATGCGTGTCTGTGTATTTTGCTGTGTCTTTTGGATGGTCTATTGTACATCCATTTGTGCAGGTGTGTCAGGATTAGGTATCTGTAAACCAAGCACATTTAACTTTTGTATAGTAATTCAGCAGGTTACATTTGTATTGTGGCATGGCAAGTAGCTCTGTATGTTTGTAATAAGTCAGTCCTGAGCGTTTTCCAAGCCTTTCCTTTGAGAGTAGCTATATGGAATCTCTTCTTAAGACTTATTTTACAACGTACAATTTCTCCATTGGCTTGGAGATAATACACTGATGACTTTCTATTACATTTACTTGCAAGCAACCAAGCACAGGTATGCAGTTTATCAAGTAGCTCATAAGACGTAATCTCAGCTCAATAAGTGGCAAATTTCTAAAGCATCACGAGTGCATAGCTTCTGTTGATATGGAAACTGCTTAGCCCATGTCCAACATCAATTTAATTACTTGGGGAATTTTTTTTTTTGTATAATCAGTCCTGTTCATATGCCTCTTTTACCCCTGCATCCGTACCGGCTGAACAGCTTGAACAACACTTGTTGTAACTTGACTAATGGTTTTCACTTCAACCAGTGCTATGATGTCAAGTCTGATTCAAGCAATAAGTGTGATGTAGTGGTTTTCTCTAAGAGCTAATCTTGGATAATATCATCCGCCATGTCTCCCCATTTGCATGTGACACTCAGTTCCCTTAAAGCCGGGATGTGCTGGGCTGTTGACTCACTGTATTTCTGTCCATGTTTGTGAAATTTGTAGCGCTAAACCACCACATTCACTTTATAAATACCTGTCCCACATGCTATGAAGGATGTGTGCATATTGAGCTATACTGGAGCTTCAAAAAGGGGAGTGACTGTGAGTGCTTCTTCTTTTCCTTATTCCTATAGGAAAATGATATAGTATGTGCAGTTACACTAGCCAGATAGAAAGAATGTGCAGACCCAGTCAACAGGATAATTAGAGTCTGTCAGCCTGTGCACTCATTGGGTCTACTCATTACGCAGACATCACTGCATGCAAATGTTTTTATTTCACATCTATTAGGGTTTCATTCTTCCAACTAGCTAATCCAGCTGCCTATACATATATAGTGTGCTAAAGCAGCAGGACACTTGCAGGAGCTGAGCTGTTGTATTGAAGTACCATCTGTTTAAACAGTATTTCAGACAGTATAAACAATTTACTTTGAGCTGACTGTGAATATTTTTTTTTTCTTTCATGGCAGTAACAGCTGAGACTTGGCTGAAAATCTTCAATTCTATTTATGACTTCCACCTGCTTAACGGCAGAGAGATACATTTCAGTAAAGAATTTTAACCAGTTTCTGATGATATTCCAATGCAGTGTTTTACAATACTATTTTCCTGTTTTGTTTGCATTTATTTCTGTGTGTATATATATATATATATATATATATATATATATATATATATATATATATATATATATATACACATACACACACACACACACACACACACACACACACACACACACACACACACACACACACACAGCATTCAGCTGAGTCAACACCTAGGGGGTATAAAGTTGTCGTTAAGGCAAAAGTGTTTGTGTGCTGGGGGGTGCGTTGAATCAGGCAGCGACAAAATTACAGTAGTATTTTTAACATTAGGTTGGTAGATTATGTTTACAGTTAGGCATACTTAAAATTCAAAGGTAGAGCACAGCACACAGTCACAATAAAAAATCAAGAAATGCAGTTAACATATTTAATGACTGGTGAAATACAATTCAAAGCAGCCACAGTATGTCCACTGTTTTGTCATTTAAAATCTTTTCACAAAACAAATGTTTAACTTTAAAGGTACAGTGAGCAATGCAAAAGCACATATGTAGGTCATAAACGCTACAATAAAAGTCGCTACTTTTAACAATATATAAAAACGTAAAATTTTCGGTCCACTAAAATGGGCTTTACATAATCTCTACAAGAAAGAAACAAACCACAATAATAAATTAACATCCAAAGTAGCACTATAGCAAAAAACAAAACTAAACAAAAAAAAACCCTAAGTTACAAGCTATAATGCTCTAACACAAGCAGTTTCTAATGCAGTTAACTGAAGTTGCTAATCTAGGACCTGACTGGAATAAAGACCAGAGGCTCTATGTACTAATATTGGTTACATGTTCGTAAATGCTGCGAATTCGTAGTCTCTGTCTTTCACAGAATTTTTGCGTGCAATGTACTAAGCAGCTCTCTTTCTTGAACAACTTTTGTAATATACCAAAAGGATATGAATGGCATACAGTGCAGCTCATTATACAGGAGAGATCAGAATTCGCATATCATTGTAAATGGACTTGCAGCACCGAAAGGCATGATTTAAAACTTCCTTCCAGCAAGTGAACAGATAGAAGTGCCAGTTGTTGGTAAATATACAAATATAGGATTGAGTGGTGGCATCTGCATACTCCGATATTGATGCAAATATGCCACAGGGCAAAAAAAAGAAAACAAATTTTAAATTGACAAAAATTAAATTGACCTGTTAGCTAGTGAAATACAAAAAAAATCAGGAAATATTACTGGGAAAACTTTATATTAATGTGCTGCTTATTAATGTTTTATAAACATGTTATAGCTATATAATAGATGCTTAATAGCAATATTATAGAGTGTTAATAAAACATTGCAGATGGTTTATAACCATACAATAGCCATTGATAGAATTACAGTTTTATAAAGGGGACAGTTTCTACCCACCTATTCTACTTTGGGATGTTTAACCATGCAATAGTCATAGACGGAATTACGTTTTTTTATAAATAGGGCCGTTTTTAGCCACCTATTGTACTTTGGAATGTTTAAACATAATTCCATCTATGGCTATTGCATGGTTATTAACCATCTATAATACTTTATTAACACTCTAGACCATATTTATTAAGCATCTGTTATATGTATAAAATATTAATAAGCAGCACCTTAATATAAAATGTTACCATATTATTTAACACTGTGCATGGACAACAAGCATTAATGAAAGACACATGGAAAGAAATAACTAACACAATAAATTCACCGGGACACTGTAAGCGACAGACACTTGATGTAAAAAAAAATGGCATGACATTAGAAGGATTACAAGAAAGAAAGCAGCAGAAAATAAAAAAAAAAACACACAGAATAAACTGGAGATGGCCCATCATCCAAAAGCCAACCAACACCTGCCAAAACTTTTGTTTTAATCACAATGGACATTAGTACTGTGGAAGGTGTCATGGGATGTGTTGATTCCTTCAAGAAGGCAGATTTGCCCTGTAAGTTATGGTTATATTTCCCTAGTGTATAGTAAATCATGTGTATTTTTATGATAATGACACTGTATAAGGGAAGGATTTATCAATGTTTTCACAACAAAACTGACAAGACACTTTGGAGTGTTTAAAGTAAATAGAAAACAGTAACATTTGAACATATCTTTAAAAAAAGTTTGATAACCTGCTCCCTTTATAAATCAGATTTTTAAACAGCTGCAACTGCACCTATAGTATCATCTACTCATATTATTTGTTTATGACAATTTCAGAAACTTCGCCGTCTCCCATGGAAGATATTTCAGTGTTACCACCCAAGGAGTTTAGAGAACCTTCAGAGAAGTTCAGGGCAACAGTTAAATTAATGAATGCAATCACAGAAGCACATGTACTCCTAAAGTAAATGGAAACAAAAAGCCAACACAAAACATGAATGCAAACCTTATATTAAAGTCTATGTCGAATGTCAATGAGTCGCTAACTTTGCAGCTAATCAAAACAAATGTTTTGAGTGTTTCCGAGTAATCAATGCAAAATGTGATTATCTGAAAGATATTTGAGACTCAATAACTGATTTTACCTCTGGTGTTAGACATTTAACAAGTATCATTCCTGTGCAGATTCCTACTTCGAATGAGCGGGTGTTAACATGCGGTAAAGAATATAATACAGAAACATTACAATGTAAGAAATGTATTGTGTCAAACTGAATGCACAGTGCAAGGCCATGGGCACAGAAATAACAAACAAAAACGTACATCTGAAAGAAAGGTCTCCCAAAAATGGAAAGTATAAATAAAAAAAGATTGCTTCTATATACAATGTTCCGCTAATTTTTGTACCCCACCTTATGAGGTTTACCATGGTAAATTTGCAAAATAATTCTACAGTTTACGATGTTTGTACTCTGTGCTTCCCTATACTTTCACTGATTTAATTATATTTAGAAAAAGCAGCAGCAAATATATATATATATATATATATATATATATATATATATATATATATATATATATATATATATATATATATATATATATATATAGTTCTTTTATTTATAAAAGCAAAGCTGTCTCCAGCGGGTGCTTTAATCAGAATGTGTATGCAGTCAATAGCCCCTACAACATTTGGGAAGCTTGCAATTGAGTAAAATGTACTCTTAGCTTCTCCGATATATTCAGCAGTCTTAGGAAACTGAATGAACTCTTC
Organism: Polyodon spathula; assembly: GCF_017654505.1. Classification (NCBI taxonomy): domain Eukaryota; kingdom Metazoa; phylum Chordata; class Actinopteri; order Acipenseriformes; family Polyodontidae; genus Polyodon; species Polyodon spathula. Next base: position 17,612,755 of record NC_054543.1, read on the forward strand.
GTGGTGTCTTAATAAGGCTGCTGTAACTTGATTAAGACCGTGACATAGTGCTCTGATTTATTCCTATTAAATCAGAAGTATTCTTTGAAAGGACCCGGTTGCATGAAATGATAATGCCACTAATAGTTTAATTTCAGTTGTTAATGCTGAACTGTGTTTAGTATGGTTGGTCACATCAGGTTGTATTAAAGCACACAGTTCGTGTACTGATTGTTTATCTAAACAGAATCTTAATTTAAGCTCCTCATCTGACAGATATTCAAAAACATTTCTGGCTCTGAATTATACTGGTTGCCGTATTCTCTCACTGTCAGTAAGGCCAGTGCCAGGTTGTAATAATAGCTTAGCATTAGCAAGTCCAATTTCAGCTGCAATAACACCATTCATTGTTGTCACTTGTTTCATAGTCAACATGGGAACAAAAGATAAGGAGTCAAGCAATGTTCAAGAAAATTGAAAACTGTCTTTAAATCTTGGATTCCTCAAAATAGCCACCCTTTGCCTTAATAACAGCCTCACAAACACTAGGCATTCGTTTAACAAGTTTCAGCAAGAAATCACCTGGCTTGTCTTCCCAGCGCTTCTGCAGCAATTCCCAGAGATGTAGGGCACTTATGGGTAGCTTTGCTTTGACTTTTCTGTCCAGTTCGTCCCATACAAGTTCTATGGGATTGAGGTCTGGAGACTGGGCAGGCCAGGTCATTAGATTGAGTTGTCCTTCACTTTCCTTCTTTGCCAGATAGTTCTTGCACGACTTTGAGTTGCCTTTCGGGTCATTATTTTTGCTGAAGAATGGAGGACTACCCAACTAGCCGTAATCCTGATGGAATGGCATGTCTCTGAAGTATGCTATGATAACCATGCTGGTTGAGCTTGCCATGGACTTGGTAAAGATCCACAACTCTGTCACCAGCAAAGCAACCCCAGACCATGACACTGCCTCCTTCATGCTTGACAGTAGGACTCATGTGCTCACCCTGTCTGCGTCTTACAAATACTCAGTGGTTGGACCCAAATATTTCAAATTTTGACTCCAGTCTATAAGACCGACTTCCACTCCTTAAACATCCAGTTTCTGTGTTTTTTGGCCTAGGCCCCTCTTATTCTGCACTGTTAACAATGGTTTCTTTACAGCAATACTTCCAGTTAGGCCAGCTTCATGCAATCTCCTCTGAACAGTTCATGTTGAAACATCTGTACTTCTAGTAGCATTTATCTGAGCATATATTTCAGGGGCAGTTAATCGCCGATTTCGCAGACTTGTGACTCGAATAAACTTGTTCTCTGATTCTGAGGTCACCCTTGGCCTGACTGACCTTGTTCGGTCCTCATGAGTGCCAGTTTCTTTGTTTGATGGTCTTGGCCACAGCAGTTACAGACACTTGCAAAGTTCTTGAGATTTGTCTTAAAGATTGACCTTCATTTCTTAAAGTAATTACATTTCATTTTTCTTTGCTTAACTGAGCGTATTTTGCCATTTTCTGCTCCCTTACATTTAGGAATGACAAACTTTTGCTTATGTTACCTATATTTATAGTAATCATGGACCCTCACCTGTTAACAATAATTGGTGACAAAAGGTTAATTAGGTAACATGCTAGTTAACTCATAGAACATCTAACAAAGACACTTTTATACTTAGGCCAGTGTACTAACACCATGTTATACACATTTCAAACTTTTAACTGACTTGGGATTCAGACTGAAATCCCCTTGCTTTGGGTGAAAATTTCATTGAAATTAATAAGATTTACATTTTCATTAAAAAATTAAATTTTTGAATGCAAGTCACTTATGATTATCAGCTTATATAAGTACACATATCATATAATGAAATATTAAGTGTTCATAGACAAGTTTATACAGTTAAAAGCACAGATAATCATGAAAAACCTGGTTTCAAACAAGTGTACTCAAAACTTTGACTGGTACTATATATAACATGTGTCAGTTGTTCAGATGTTTATGTGATGTATTCAATAATAAAAAATAAAAAAAATAAAAAAATATTTACATCCAACTGTTTCTATTTACAGTGTTTTGAATACAGCCGTCAGAAGCCGTCTAGGTATGCCTATATCTCCAGTCCTTCTAGTGTTAATCACCATTTTAGTGTTTAGTGTTTGGAGCATCTTTCTATTGTAGTATGTATTATAATTAATTTTCTGTTAATTCACAGAATCTGTGTTCAGCCATTTTCTCTTGTGAAGAGTGCAGGGGAGAAAGGTGTTCCTTTGAAAAGGACAGAACTGACTGTGATGTGAACCAATCACAGGACAGACCGAGACTATTGACCGGTGGTGTAAGGATGTTAGGGCAATAGTTCAATCTATTTTTCCTCCTATGATGAGGTTTTAACCAATCACAGGCCAGGATTTCCAATCACTAATTCATATGTATTAGTACAGTACACCCTCGCTATAACTGACTTGTTGGGGTCCAAGCCTTTTGTTCGTTATATCGAGGAGTTCGTTATAGCGAAAGGACAATCAAAATGAATGATAAACTGGGAGTAAGTTAATGAGATGAGAGTGTGAAATAATGGTAGAATTGTACATGTACCTATTCATCTCATGTGTGCAGTACTCTGCCTTTGCTTTATCCTATTCAAAGTGCACCAAATGTTAATTCAGCATGCAAGAATCCCAAGCTGAGTTTTTATTCTAAATCAACCCAACATGAAAAGTTTGACATGAAAAGTTAATCAGAAGTTTTGTTGTTGTTGTTTTTTTTTTCTTTAATCAATTTTGCTTTACAGCATGGTAGCTGAACAAGCCAAAAAAAAGAGCTTTTTGACAACCTATATTCATGACAGATATATGCTTGCATTACTCCTTTTTTCAAAAGATCAATATAGTTTCCAGCTTTGTTGCAACATAAATTGATACACAGCGTGCAATTTTTATTAAGACAAAAGAGTTGACTTCAGTGCAGAGGTGGTATCCCATGCTTATAGACCAGGATGTTGACAGTGTGTGTTTATATTATCTTCTTAATGGGGGCTGCTTCTGAAAAGACTCCTGAAAGATGTATTTCTGAAGTGAAGTCATTTTAAAAATGGCAACTTGGGATGTCCAACTATAACTTCTGCCACATATACAACTATGTCTGTTAGTAAATAGAAAATCTGTATATACAGGGATTACAGCTGTAGACTCTATTGTTCAAACTATAAGCTATGCTAATTGAGCTATAATGTTGTTATTTTAGTAAGCACCAGCACAATCTATTGGTATGCATTGCCGGTAATACAAAATCAAGTTTAATCCAAAGTAGTGGATCACAATTCACTAGATGGCGCTGGCTCTTATTTCTATAAGTAAACTTTGGCTGACCTAGCATAGACATTGTTTTTAAAGCCTTGGATACGACTCCTTCAATATGTTTGGCACCTAAAATAAACCCAATAGTTATTTCCTGTAAAATGTCATTCTTTGTTTATATTTCAATTTTGCTTGCCCAAGCTGCAGTGGAGCTTGCATCAGAAAAGTAGTCTTCTTTTTAAGTAAACACTAGTCACTGTGCATATTAAACCCAGATGGGGAAACCAGGCAATAAATCAGTTTAAAGGCATGATGGTGCAGCATAAAGTACCTAAGAGGGTAGTTTCTCCTAAATGTGTTTAAGGCATGCTGGTAGTACATTGTATCCCTGCTTCAGTCTCTAGTGGTATATTAAGGACCAATATCCATCATAAAGTAAAATAAAAGTGGTGTCATATCTTTTAGATGTACATTCTGGGACAAACAGGGTAATTGCTGTTAATAATGTTGTTGCAATGCTCCTATTCACTCCTTGACCTCTGTCTTTAAACTAATTTCACTTGTTCCCTTAGACCCAAACCTCCAGAGGAGGATTATTAAATTACCCAGTGCACCATCAACTGTAGCCTTTCCTACAGGTGTCTGATGAGTGGGAATGCAGAGGCCATATCATGTTTTTTCAAGCTGTGGCTTTTCTGACACTTCTGTAATGAACAATGAGGCTGCAGGCATTCAAAGCTGCAACACATCTTAATATTCAAATGCCAGTGGTCTAGTGTTATTTTGTGAAATAGCTTGTAATATAGCTTTGAAAAGTCATGCTCTGAATTTATAAATATCTACATATAGTATGAATGGGCACCCTTTACAATATTGCTTATACAATATAATAGAATAAAACAGGATCATGTAGAAGTCAGAATATATTATATGTTACATTCAGTCAGGATTCGGCCAGTCACGGACACAGATAACCATTTTTTGATCTGAGCATTTACAAATTATTAAAGAATGAGAATTAAGAATAAAGAATCATTTCGGTCTTTGAGCTAATTATTTTGCTCAGATTGCGAAATGAAAAATACCAAACAAGCAAAGAATGAAAGAATGCATTGGGGTTTGAGATCTATCCTCTAAATCACTACAGGAAGAGCGATAAAATAAAATAAAAATCATAACAACAGTGCTCTTGCTTTTCTATTCCAAACCACATCATGGATCGTTATTGCTGTGTTACCTGTTGACAATGTGGGCAATAATCCTTACACAATCAATGCATTAAGCAGCCATTTTGAAAACAGCATTCAGCAGACTTTAAAGGTGTGTCAAGATGTTCACCGGGGGTTGGGCCCATCAAAAACTTTTTGAAAGGACAGGTGGGTGTCACAAGTTCCACCAAAAAAGTTTGTTGAGAATGTATTGCCAAGGTTAGTTTTTGAAAGGAATGTTTTTTTTTTAATTTTATTATTATTATTATTATTATTATTATTATAGGTGAGGTGAGGGAGAACAATGATCGAGTAATAATCCAGGAAGTTCGAGTAATAATCCAGGAAGTACAGACAGGCTGTGGAACTCCCGGATGTGATCAATTTGGTTTCAAGAGCCTGGAAAGACGAATGGTGAAATACACAAGACATGTTTATGAAAGGAAAAACTGGGACAGACCTCGCAAGTTTGGGAAGTAAATGTTTTCCTTTTCCAAAGATTGATAATAGTGGTCACTACTTGACGAGCTACATTAGAGTTAAAGAGCATGCGAAAGTATTGCACTAAAGGGATTATTGGTAGCAACTAAAGATCATTTTTTCTATTTCGAATGGATTGCATTGTTTGTATAAACATGTTGGAACGTTATTCGTGGGAGTAAGAAAAAATTGCAACATAGTAATTGCACTTTCTGTCATTATCTGGCGTTTTAAATCCGCAGGTACCTGGGCCGAGGGTTCCGTGGGGCAATAAGGACTTCAAGACATTCTCTGGAGAGAGAGAGAGAGAGCCTGCCCCTCAGTTTTAACAGGTGCCTGTGAGTCTTGGGGGCTTGTAAGCGAAGAGGAATGGGTTGTTCGGCCCTGAAGGTCCACAGGCTAGGCTGAGACTAGGAGACTGTCTGGCTGGATTTCTTAAAGGGTGTGAGTGACTAAAGTGACTGCCCTGGTTTACAGGACCCTGTTTTAATTTATATTATGTATATGGACAATTACTAATTTGTTGATGAACAGTTATTTGGTTAATACATTGTGCTTATTACTATCTACTAACCAGCTTTTGGTTTATATATTCGGCATAATGATACTTATTAACTTGCTGCTAAAGATTTGTTTTGTGTATAAATATTATGCAGATTAAGTGTAACTTTGTTGCTAGAGTTATTTTGTTTATATAGATATAGGTATATTGGGCATAATAATATTAACCTGTAAGCAACAGTTATTAGATCACCTGTATTGCAAGAATTATGGCATACCAATAGAGGGGCTGCTGAAATGTGTGGGCTTGTGTATTGGTGGTTAATCTGTGATTTGTTAGGGCCCAGGTGGTGTGCTGAGGTACCCATACATATGTATATATTTATGATTCTTACTGTCTAGTCTATTTGATAGTTTTGTTATAGGTTTGTTTCATTATTGCATGTGAACTCTGTAATAAAGTACTTACCTGGTGTGTGGTTTTTTGTTGTTCGTCTTGGGGGTCGGGGCGAGCAACATGGAATCCAAGATACCTGTGGGGAAATGGGAGAATAAAGTAAATAGTGCTGGTCCTTCTGATCAGTATAGTTGTTGATCAGTATCAATTTGTGGCATAAGTGTAAAAAGTTGTCAGGATATTAACAATGAAAAGAAGTTAAGTTATTTTCAGCTAAGTTATTTAAACAGTTGTAGAAACACATGGGGATGTGTATCGCTATGTTTTTCAGAAACCCTGTACTTACTCTTTTAATATTCTCCTATTTCTGTTATATGTAGCACCCAGGATGGACACTCGTTTTCTTCATTCGGTGTGGGATCAGTCAATAAGGAAATAGACTAAGACCACAACAATATGCAGGGCAATGAACATCGTTTTATTAAATACAAGTAGTTAACTATATTTAACAAATAGGACAAGTCTAGAATACACCATCACTGCATGGGGTTTGCATTGTTCAATAAAAGCATGGTTAATTATAATTTTAAAAAACAAAACAAAGTGCAGTGCTGCTCAATACAATCGTGTAGACGGGGCTTACTAAAAACCACAATAAAATCAATCATTTAAAAACTCCACGTCTCCAGCACTTCTCTAAAACCCAAATGCCTTTAAAATACTAATTTGTAAAACAGTTAAAAACACACACACAGAGGGAGACAGGAATCATAGCAGAATCTTCGCTCTAAATGTCGGCTGTTGTATCTTTCATTTTTCTCCCCAACATACCGCTGAACACAAACAAGTCGAACTCCTTCTTTGCTCCTGCTGACTGTGAGTCCAACTTCCACTCTAGACAAACACTGGACAAAATCCAATCTCTCAAACAGGTGAAATTAGTAACTTTTATACCAGGTGCTCAGCTTCTACAACAAAAAACATTGCTGCTACTGCCCTCAAACTTCTGACATATGTTGAGGAGGGGTGTGCAATTACATATATCACGTGATGTGACACGTAGCCACCATTTTTGGATTCTGCATTTTACTTTAAAATGTGACTGCTCTAGAACCGCTGGACGAATTTGAGCTGAAATTTTCCAGGGATCTTTTTTAACATGAGAGCATCAAAAGTTATTCAAATGGTGAGTTTTCATCAATCCGAGATGGACAACATGGGCCATTGTTGCTTATAACTCCTTAGAGAGTGCAGATAGGGTCATGGTTACTGTGTAAGACATATAGTAAGCCATACATGCTCTATGAAAATATGTCCATGCCAGTTACATCTGACCTCTGTGCCGATAGGGGCATAGTTACTATAGAACACTTATCGCAACCCATGTTTGCGCTACAAAATAATGTTAACCTGTGACCTCTGACCTTTCCTAATGGTCAAATGGCTTGTTGCTCATTAGAAAGTGCAGAAAGGGCCATGTTTACTACGGAACACATATTCTAACGCTTCACTATTACCTTGGAAGCCTTATACTTGCTTGCAACTCTAGTCTTCTTTTTCTTTTTTTTTTCTTTTGCTTTAAATAATCAATAATTTGGCAGTTAATAGAATCATAAAATCGTTACTATTACTACAGCCAGAACTGCAAGTAAACTAAAGTTACCAAGAGTTCTAGAGTTCAGATGAGGGTGTCACTGCATTAAAATTACTGTTACCATATTTAGCTTGTCCATTGGGGAATCACAATTCTCTTTAGACAGGCCATAATTCCATTATATAATCCCATTACTGTAAAAATGGGGGTTTGCATATATTGTTTTGTTTTGTATTGTTTTTTTAGGGGTGCGTTTCAGATTAACAAGACATCAGTTACTGAAATGGCAGCTTACCTTTAAATGTTAAAATAAACACTGCAGAAATGCAAGCACAGTCGCATAGTAATAGTTTTATTTTACATATTTTATGTACAGGGAGAGGATGCCACACAGTAATTCTGTTGAGATTGTTAGATGAAGGTACTCATGGCGAACCATTCGAACACAGAACAGTAAAGGATAAACATCCACATAGTGCACAAGGAACAAATATTGCACCACAGTCCTTATACGTAAGCTTACTGGAAATGATATGGTATTCAATGCGTGATGTTTTACTCGTTCATATCAGCATTGTACTATTATGCGAAAGGATTATATCATGTCCTATATTGCTGTCTCATTTCACTGCACAATTAAGCTGGCTGTTCTCCATACTTCACAAAAAACAGATTGAAAGATCTATCAGATTCCCTCTGCTTATTATGTTCATCCCTTTGCATTAATCAGCAAAATTCTCTTCAGTGAAATTTTATAGCTGGCTGTTTAAGAAAGGTATTGAGAGACTAGCATAGAAGCTGTTCTTGCAAAATAATCCCCTTGCTGAAGCCTCTCCTGCCCAATGAGGTGGAATGATTCCCAGGCACATGGTCCATGCTGCCCAAAAATAACTTGGGACCTAGCAAGCTGACAAATGTTGCTGCTTTTACTGGTAACAGGTTGCCCAAAGCTTCTTGCTGCCTTCCTCTGACTTCAAGGTTATCTGCCTGCAAAAATAAAGAAAACCTGGGCGGCTGCTTATCTGCTCATCCCTTGAGGCCCTCCGTTCCAGCTTGAGGATTCCCTGATCTGCACAGCATCTTTTGGGTTAATCAAAAGGTAATGTCCTGTTACACGTAATTCTGAACTCAGCTATGACAGGTAATAGGGTGTGCAGGCAGGCAGGTAGGTAGGTGTGTTTTTTTTTTTTTTTTTTTTTTTGGAAAAGGGTCTTGTTTAATGTTCTTCGATAGGAATTGATATAGAAAAGCTTGTATAAATTACATGCTTGTTTTGATGCTTGGGTTATTCCTGTCAGTTGGGCTGGTGTGGAAAGCAAAACAGTTGTGGTCAGTTTATTCAAAGCATAACATTGACTGTGTTTCCGCCTGGTAACAGCCCATAAAAAAGACTTCAGGGAATTTGTCCTCTATTTTGAGCAACTGCCTTTTGAGGTATATGTAGCTGATATATTGCACCAAATCTTATCTGACAATGATAATGAAGCGACTGCAGCAGCTTGTCTTTATGTGACACACTGGATTCAAGTTTGCTTTTGATTTTATTTTGACAAGTAAAGTGACACCCCACACTATAATTAGCTTTAGTTGGGAGGTGGGGGGAGGGAGTGCGCTCAGGATTAATGTACACAGCAGCTGCAGTAAAAGTTCTAGTAGAAGGGCAATGCTGGCTTCCCTAACACTTAGTTTGAGTGTCAGCAGCATGTGCTGGCCTTATCCCATTCCTACCTTCAGCAACACTCACACACAACTCACTTTAAAGGCTGCACAATCAAAAGAGCCAAACTATTGACTGCTGCAGCACACACAAACATGTTCTAATATGAGAACTTACCAAACTATTTAAAGCTCAGACTTTTGCCAACAAGGGCTTTTTGTAGGTGGTAAATTTAATCTATTTAAGCAGCTAAAGAAACACCATGGAAGAAAACATCTTTGTAACTTTAAATTAATTATACATTCAGAAGTTCCCCCTTTAAGAGATATGAGAGTAACTTGTAGTATTTTCATGATCAAGCTTAGTCGTGTTGTTCTTTGCAGAATTCACTTAAGATATTTGACCTGTCCACTCCTAGACAGGAGTGAGAATAGGAAAGCCCACACACCTCCAGTTGAGATGAGATCCTTGCTCATGGAATTTGATGTTGTGGGTCAATAGGTTAGATCCCAATTGGCCTCTGTAGCTATTATTATTATTCCAGGAAGAGACCCAAGGAAAATGAGAAAAGTCAACCATTTTAATCTGAACAATGCAGACTTTGCAGTTTCCATACGGTGAATAAAAAGAGTCTTACTAATGGTGACAGTTTTTTAAGTAACACAATACCCAAGCCCTTTTTTGTTACAGTGAAGACCCTACCTGGCACGGTGCAATGTTTTTACTAAATAAAATAAGTCTAACTTTGCTTGACTGGGTAGTTGTCCATTGCTATTTGTAATTAATCTTTAGTGCTGTTGATTAATTTATAGAACATTTATTTGCAAAACACATACACCCACATGGTAACAACACATTTTAAAATGTGTTTTATACATTTACATTTGTAATTATACTTTGTGTCATTGACGTCTTCTGAAGAACTGAAAAAGCATCCTCGTATGAGGGACTGTAGTGCCAGGCAGTTTTTAAACCAGCCTCCCAATTCACTGCAAACATCTCAATAAATTACAACTGCCAACGAGATCAAAATGAGACCCACATGACCAGAAAGAGCCATAGTCTTTTTTTTCTAGAAACCAAAGTAACTGTAATTGTGTTATTGAAGTGCTTCTGAACAAGCTGTGAGGTTTAAAACACAATGCATTACTTTCCCTAATTACCTACTTTGTTTATGTATTCTTGCAGTATCCTTGTTAATATAATTGCGATTGTTTTGATATTTTTATTAACATACTTGGTCATTAATTATTAGGTTAGGGTTAATAAAATCCCGATTTAATTTGCTAAACATTATTACAGTAACAATTTGAACCAATTTCAAGCATATGATCGACTGGGTATTGATCATCCATAAGGCTCTGGTGCAATATTAGCTGGCCTATTATATATTATTAACTAACATTTAACAGAAAATAAATAATGTACATTAACATGTTTATTAGCTGTTTGTTAGCAGAAATATGTTAATAAAAATATCAAAACAATTGTGACATATTAAAAAAAGATACTGGAGGAATACATACAACAAAGCAAAAAGATAGGGAAAGTAATGTTTTGTGTTCTACAGTCTGTTCAGTAACACTTTAACATAGGGGGTTTGACACACATTCAACAGTAAGAATGAAATTGTTCAATTTAATCTTCACCCCTTTCATAAGCTGTTTAAAGGAATGCTGGAAAACATGCTGTGTTAGTTTAAAAGTAGCTGTTTATTGGCAGTTAACCACTACCCTTTTACCATGAAGTTAATCATTTTAAAGTCTTTATCACTGGTTGCCATTTCCTTGTGTTGAAGATTTGGGTTTTTTTAATGTTGAAGATAAATCTAAAAAGAGGTATACAAATGGATTTTAAATCATTATTAAAACTCTTTAATATTGTTTGTATTTCTTGCAGCATGCAAGATAATAATTTAGAAGCCACTACGTCAATATCCCAGCTCCTCAGAGAGAGCTATTTGGAGGAATCCAGGATCCACCAGAGACACAGTGAGGTGAGCCGATCGGAAGCCACTTCACATGAGCCATACTATGGACCTATTACAGGAAAATCAGAGGAGCAAGTTGGGCAGGAAGAATTCCAAGACCTGTCAGCCTTTTTAAGCCAAGAAGAGCTGCACAAAAGTGTAAATCTCGCCAGGCAAGCCATTACCCACAGCCCAACAGAAGAAAAAAAAGAGGGGCAGGCACTTGGAAACTATCCAACTACTGAAGTAAGTAACCCATACAAAGTGCCTCCAAACAAACAGTTCCCGACCTCTACAGCTTTGAACACTGAAAAACAAACCTTCCCAAGCTTCCAGCAGGACAATGTTATCAAAAGCACCAGGAAATCTTCTCAGGATCCTAGAAAACAAGTAATAAATAGTCCCTATGGAACAGAGTGCCATAATAAGAAAGAATTTCTAAATAAGGCTGCTGACTTTATAGAGGAGTTGTCATCCCTCTTTAAGGCTAATAGTTCAAAGAGAATTAGACCAAAGGCATGCAAAGGCCACAGAAGCAGATACCAAGTGAAGAGTCAACTGGAAAGCTCTGTTTATCCATACACAACAGATGACCGGGAAAGACCTGTTGTCCCCATTGATAACCAACTGGATAGTGAACAGGAAACTTACTCAGGGGAACCAGAAAGATTTCAGCAGGAAGACAACCAAGAAGAAGAACAAGAAGAACAACAGCAAGAAGAATCGACAGAAACAGGAGCCAAGGAGAGTTCCTCACCGGAACTCACATCCGGATCCTTTCCCACTGAAGAGCCAATAGGGGACCCTCCGCGATTCACTCAGAAGCTAAAGAGTAGAGAAGTTCCGGAAGGGAGCAAGGTTCAGCTGGATTGTATTGTGACTGGGATTCCTACCCCTGAAGTCAGGTAAGAGGAAATGCTTTACACCCTTCATTTAGCAATGCTGCAATCTATGGTTAAACTAAAGAGACATTTGTTGGTATTGTATGCAAGCAAAGCAAAACTTAAAACTCTTAAAAACATTTAAAAAATGAACCCAGTAATTTAAAATGTACCAGTTATCATTGAACTTGCCTTTCTGACTGCATGTTGCTCTTTTTAATGTAAAAATATTTGTAAGAAGGTACATTTGAGCTCTCAGCCCAATATATTTTTGTTGTTTAATATCATATAAAATTGATTAAAGGAATTTGTATAGTGTGACACTGTGTTTTCAGAGATCAGGGATTGGTCAGGGTGGCTAAGTGAGTTTCTGCCAAGGCTAAGAGGGTATGACACTTATGTTACCATTTACTGCTGTGTGACTCAATCACTGCAGGTTCATGTTTTACAATATCAGGTCCTGCAGTGATCCGTGGCAGCATACTTTGAGTCTGACACATAAGAGTCTCAATATACCAAGCCTATTCCCATTAATAATAATAATAATAATATAATAATAATAATAATAATAATAATAATAATAATGACATACAGTATAAATCACAAGACTGCTAGTCCGAAACACAATTCTTTTGTTTTTTGTTTTTTAACAATATATCTCTTAAGTACTATAGGGGGAATTGAAGGTAGGTGCCTGAGGCACACTCCTGAATTTTTTAAGCACTGGTTCCACTAACCTAAAATAGGTAAGACTTTTGGCCCTATTCATAAAGGTACTTGCTAACGGGCAACTACCGCAAAGCACTTTATGAATGGGTAAACAGTCATTCAAGAACAAAAGTCCACCTCTTTTTGATGACATCTTCAGCATTATTAATGTTCCCTGGGTGGCACTGGTAGCTGTTGCAAAAGGAAAAACAGAATCCACTGACAATAGCCTACTACCCAAACCCCAGTCTGCAGCTGCCAGTCACAGGCAGTTTGCAAAACCTGATTTGGATGCCCCTATCACGTCTGCCAACTATTATTATTATTATTATTATTATTATTATTATTATTATTATTATTATTATTATTATTCATAATTCATGCTTAAAGCAGGGAATCAATCAGTGGCGAGTTTAGAGGCCGTATTACACATTATACACAAAATTACTGAAGAGCCTAGGGCCATGGGAGAAAAAAATAAAAACTTGAAATTTTGTCTTTAAAATTTGAAATTTCGATTTTTTGAAAGGTGAAATTTTGACTTTGAAAACACAAAATTTCGACATTTTACAACCAGTTGGGTCATGGGAAAAGCTGTAGGAGGGAACTAGGAACTCTTCCTGACAGCATTGCTGCCTGAAGCGTCAAATTATCTTCCTCTGGGTTTTAATAAAGAAAATGCATTTCCCCACATATATTATAATATACATGTTTGAAAAAGCAGTTAAAGTTTGGAGTATGCATGTTTCATACAGGATTGATCAATAATTAATCTACGTTTCTCTTTAGGAAATATAAAGTTTTAATTGAGGCTGTTTATCAGTAAAGAACATTTTGCCCCATTGATAATTGTTATACTGCATAGACAAATGTCTCTTTAAAAAAAATACAGATGTTGGAGCATTGCAAATTATGTATGTCTATTAAGTATTATAATGACATCACCAATCAGTCAAGGTGTCATTGCTATATGAAGAACGGATTATCCCAAAGTGATTTTAAGTTTTTTATAAAGTGTGCGCACATATAAATAAATAATGCTTTGGGGCAATGAGTTTTACAAAACATGAAAATTCCCAACTGTTTTATACATAAATTAAGATTGCTTACAGCTTAATTTGAATGAAGGTTGCTGAGTTGGTGATGTTTTTGATGATAAAACAGCCTTAATTAAAAAAAAAAACTGTATATTGCTTAAAGAGAAATGTGTGCTCCCTGCGAGCGTGATACTCCTTCAAGATCGCCAATCTTACTTCCTGGTGACCAAGAGGGAAGGCGGTTTCAAACCTTTTCTGGCCCTCAGGGTCCTCAATTTGTTCTTCAAATAGAGGAAGTTCAACATGTTGACAGCACAGCATATCCTCCAGTCCGTCCAACCGAGCGACTGGTTCACATCGATCGACCTGCAAGACACCTACTTCCATGTCCCGATCTGTCCCGCGCAAAGAAAGTATCTGCACTTCGCCTTTCATGACAACACGTATGAATTCTGCATGCTACCATTTGGCCTCTCGCTGGTACCCTGCACATTTTCAAAGTGCATGGATGCAGCATGGCTCCACTCAGGCTGCGGGGTATTTGGATCCTGAACTATCTGAACGATTGGCTAGTTTGCACGCATTACGAAAAACATGCAGAGGCGCACATAAAACAGACCGTAGATCATGTGACGAAGTTAAGGCTCTCAATACATCAACAGAAGAGCAACTTCCTACCTTCTCAGTCCACAGTGTTCCTGGTGATCAAACTGAACATGCTTGCCTCACTGTCAGAAGACAGGATTCGGTCATTGGAGGCCACATTCTCTCTGTTCAGAGATGACGCTCTCCTACAGGTCAAAATATATCAAAGGTTATTGGGAATGATGGCAGCCGCCTCGAGAATCCTTCCACCAGCTGCTGAGAATGCACCTGCTTTAGGTCTGGGTAAAAACGCTCAAGGTGAGACAGTGCCGGAAGACACTGGAGTGATAGCTCCATCCTGGCCATCTGTGCCTCGGATTTCCCCTCAGACCCCCTCACAGAAGGGAAGTGATCACTACAGATGCCTCCGGCCTGGGCTGGGGAGTGGTCTGGAATGGGAGAGGAATAAGATGTCAGTGGAAGGGACATTGGCAGCAAGCGTACATAAATGCCCAAGAGCTGCAAGCAGTGAACCTGGCGTTATCTCATTTTTGCCAGCAATTACCACCCAAACACGTGCTGGTCCGGATGGACGATACCACAGTGGTAGCCTACATAAACCAACATGGCGGCCTGCGCTCGTCAGGCCTTCACCATGCAGCGCACAGACTCCTGTCCTGGACGCACAGAAACTTGCGTTCCATCTGGGCGGTTCAACTCTCTGGTGTGGACAACAAGGCAGCAGACCTCCTGTCCAGAAGAGCTCCATACAGCTTGAAATGGAGACTGCATCCTCAAGTGGTGAAACAGATTTAGGAGAGGTTTCGTACTGCATGAGTCGACCTCTTTGCCACAACCGAGTCCACTCATTGCCCCCTATGGTTCTCCATGGAGAGAGACGGGGGGCCCCTGGGACTAGACCTGCTAGCTCACCCCTGGCCACAGGGCCCCTTGTATGTGTTCCCTCCACTACCATTATTACCCCTGACACTAGAGAGGATCAGGGTGGAGAGAGCACAGGTTTTGCCAGTTGCACCCAGATGGCTGAGACGCCCCTGGTTTGTTCTCCTCTCCGACATGTTGTCGGGTCAGCCATGCCAGTACCTGCTGCGCAAGGACCTCCTGAGCCAAGCGGAGGGGTTATTATGGCACCCGAACTCAGCCCAGCTCCAACTCTGGATCTGGCCGTTGAACGGAGCTGTCTATTAGCCGTCTAGTAGTAGAAACATTACAGTCTGCTAGGGCACCGAGCACTAGATACCAGTACTCATAAAAATTAAAAGTTTTCCAAGACTGGTGCCTTGTCGAAGGTTATGACCCTGTGACCTGCCCTATTGAGATTGATATTAACCTTCTTACAACACCTGGTTGACGCAGGAAAATCAGCGTCCACTTTTGAAGGTAAACCTGGCAGCAGTATCAGTGTGCCACAAAAAAAATTTACTTGGTGTCCCCTGGGGGACATTTCCTGGCAGTGCAACTTCTTAAAGGGGCTGGGAGGCTTCGTCCTCCCATGAAAAGTATGGTCCCTAGGTGAGATCTGGAACTGATACTGCAGGGCCTTATGGGTACCTGTGATGAAGTGCCCGTCCCTGTGTGTATTTTCTGTTATATGTTGCGTTTGATGTGTTAAATGTTGGTGTATTGTCATTGGTACGTCCCTCTTCAGCAGGAAGTGGGAGGGTCTTCCCCCTCCCAGCAGGGCCCTATAGGGCAGCTTTTTTATATATTCTCAGTAATTGACGGTCAGAGAAGTCTCTTCCCATTCGGTAATGGTTGCCATTCTCTTTCAGGGAACCAGGGTTATGGTAATAACCTAACGTTATCGACAGCATTTTGCTGTCGTTCACTCTTATGAATAGCCGGTTGACGCTCAGGTCCGATGAAAACTTTATGATAATGAGGTAATCGAGAACCTTTCTCTCAATTCCTTAAAAACATGCCTTCATAGATGATAGTTGTTGGGGCTTAATGACGCATCTGAATTATCTCTTATGAATAGCAACTGCTGTTAAAAACAGGTGGCTAAGGACAAAATCCAATCATGTACTCATGTGTTCTCATTTTGACCCCTTTATCTCTAAGTAGAGTTAAAGTCTTACTTATTTTCACAATGAACTTTGCTGTTGTAACGGATGAATTGACATGAATTAAGGTAACATGAAATTCAACTCACCAAACTCACCAAGAGAAAAAACTTGGTCTTGTAATAGACTCATCACAGTCAACAATCAGAATGCTTGGGTATACAGCCGGAAGTGTGGAGTAAAAATCCAAGGAGATTATGATGAGGTTGTACAATGCACTTGTGCAACCACACTTTGAATACTGTGTTTAATTCTGGTCACCACATTACCAAAAGTACATTGAGAGTACAGCAACCACCAGACTATTTCCATTCATTTAAGAGCTACAAGTGCAGGTTTAAAGAACTAAACCTATTTAGCCTGAACAAAAAATAATTTGGGGAGAGACCTGATTGAAGTCTTTAAAATCTTAAACAAACCATCAATTTTCACCTGTAAGGGTGGATGCAGGTTAAAAGGGTCGATGTGTAAGCATTCATTTGTTGATATGATTACTCAGATAAACTAAACTATTATCCCCCTGGGTCACTGGGCATAAACACATACCAAAATAATATCTGTTTTACAAATGGAATTTGTGATTCATGTTTGGAAAAATAACATATGATTTTTCAAATAACCACCTTCAGATGTATTTCACATCACTCCATTAAGTACATTGGTTACATATTTTGCTGATGTGATCACATATTCAAAATGTAACTGATATACATGCTGACACTGATGTAATTAACATGTGGTCTTCATAACACCTATGTGGTTTACATGTGGAATATATATTATTTTGTGACTTCAATACCAGCACACTCTTTATATGACAATACTGGTGCTGTGATATAAATATTTTTCATTTTGCTGGAGGCTGACGTGTAT
The DNA here is from genome assembly GCF_017654505.1 of Polyodon spathula. Taxonomy (NCBI): domain Eukaryota; kingdom Metazoa; phylum Chordata; class Actinopteri; order Acipenseriformes; family Polyodontidae; genus Polyodon; species Polyodon spathula. Next base: position 17,629,995 of record NC_054543.1, read on the forward strand.
TACATTGAAAATATTTTTAATTCATCTTCACTCTCACTCTGAAGCTTAATCCTTACAATAGATTTTGAAAGTCATTCAACTGCTATCTGTCCCATTCACCGACCAGCAAACTGGATGCAAATACATACAACTGTGTAAATAAGAACAGAATGCAGTGAACGCTAATGTCCAGAATGCTAGCAGCATTTCCACATTTTAACAGCATATCGTGTGCAGCCATTTCTAACTGTTTTCCATGTCATTTCATCAGGTTTTATATATCTCTTACTTGTCTTGCGTTTAATTAATATATAGTGATATGAGACACTCTGCAATCCCGTAAATGTTGCACTGCTTCTTTTTTTTTTATGTAGAACTCTCTGCTACTTATAGTAACAAAACCATTAGTGTTACATTGTGCAATCTGTAAGAATGGTCACCAGTGTACCCAAGGCCTTAATGAGGTTTCCTTTTGAACACAATTCTGCTGCAAGTCTTCCTGAAGCCTTATATGTTATACAACCTACTGGAGCTGGAGCTTATAGTGGGAAACTGTAGAAAAAGTGGCTAAAAAAGTGTTTTTATTATTGTTGAGTAGGGTCGGAGGGCACTATTGCTCACTCAGTGATTTTTGGGGGGGAACATGTGACCCTGTATTGGCCAATTGGGTTTAATATTGTATAATATTATGTTTTCAATGGCTTCCTCTAATGAGAGTGGTTTGTCTGGCCCTGGCATATGTCAATAAGGAACTCTTTTTAGGTTTACAAAAACAATTTACCTTCTAGTTTTAATAATATCTGGAACCTGGGACCTCATCTGAAATATACATTCATATATACTGTAGCTACTGTATGGGAGACTAAATCAGTAATTTTAAAATCAACAGATGCTGACTTGTGTTTTTGCATTTGTAGCAGGTTGGGACATGCAAAATATTTACAGTATTCACAACCTTTTATTGTTCTTACTTGGTTAAAAGTAGGGGTAGCATTGAACAGTCAACTAAACGACTAGAAAAGTGACAGTCGGATATGTTGGCATTGGTATATATAGGTATTTTATTTATATTCAGCTCTTAGAATTAAACATAAAGTAGCTGAGAAATGTGTAATTTACATTACATGTAAACTACATTTTAAAACATCAATAAATAGTTAAAAAAAAAAATTCCAAGCAGTTTTAAAACATAGTGCACTAACAGCAAAGTGTTGCAAAACTGTATGTTCACAAATAGCGCACCAGACATCTGACACATCATCTAATATATTTATACCTTGACTAGCTGACTGGCAAATAAGTAGTTGTTGTACCCCTAGTTCACAAAACCCTAAATAAAGCTGACATAAAGTATACAGTCCTACCAAACCTTGAAGACTTGCCAGTTTTAATTACAATTATTATTTTTTTTAAATGTGTCACCTTTCCTCAAGCAATCCCAGCAATATAATTTAAGGATGTCTTTGAAAACTTTTCACCAAAGTCTCACCCCCTTGGCACTCTGATCTGGGCAACTATGATTACGAATATAGTATAATGCTAGCATGCCTTTGCACATATTTTGGTACTGACAACAATAGAACTATTATTGGTCATTCTAGGTATCTGTAAGTGATAGCTTCTCTATACAGTATAGTATGTTAATTAGGGCAGAGTGTTGTTTTACATGTTGTAATGGCCTTAACACTGTTTAATCAATTAAGTTTTTGGAAAATTAATAAAATACTTTAATAAAGTGATGGATGGCAGAGCCTTGCAACATTCAAAAACTATGTTACTATAAAAGGCCACTATAACTAGTAATAGCATATATACTCCAGCCTATATTAACTTGTATAAATTATTTTGTATTACTTCCTGTCCAATATGGTTGCCTTGTTAAATAGCCACTATCTAATGAAAACTGTACCATTCTCCTCAGGTAGATTCTATCTGTTTCATGATGTGCTGTGTCGTGAATAAATGTTCACAGAGAGTGTGGTAAAAAGGTCGAAAACTACCAGTATGGATTATGTTCAAATTAAATCTGTCAACACTCGTCATAGCAATACTATGGACTGGCAACACCATGGTGACAAATGTAAACTTAAATTGACATAATAATAAAGATTGAACTTTAAAGGTTGTACTTTCTCTTCCTCTGTACTTATTTTTTTAACCTTTACTGATACCATCCAAAACTTGCGTTGTAAATATCAAGGCAAAGAATATTTCACACCATACTTGGTATTTGGTATGGTAGAAAATAAAATAATCACTGTGGTATCTTTCAGAGTGTTTAAGGATTCTTCAGTAGAGTCTAATTTAGTGTTCCATTGTATGTGTCCTAAATTTAGCCTTCTATGAAACTGTAAATGTAGTCTTACCCAGAGCTAACCTGTGCACAGAGTGGAAATAGAGCAGACTGGGGGATTTCTGAAATGGTTTTACTGTCAATCAGTTATCGCTGATAGTTTTCTATACAAATTAGCAATGAGCTATGTACTGCCACTGTACTAGTACACTCAAACCCTCTGAGGATCAGGTCTCATTTGCCACGTTAATAAAACTTGATCTTTCGATACACTTTCAGCACTGTAATCCTACCTGACTGACCTGGGAAAGACGTTCAGATGCTGCTTGTTTACTGAGTAATTATAGAAACGTATTAAACAACAAAGCAAAATTAGAACATTAACTGAAACTAAGCACGCTGATGAGCTGGGGAGACCGCACTGGGTTGATCCCCGGAGCCAGCATCACAGCCGTTGTGTGTGCTGATGCGCTGGGGAGGCAAAATGAGCTGATCCCTGGAGCCAGAATTACACTTCAGCAATCAACACCAGACAGAAGGATATCTACATCATCACATGGAAAACAGCGCAAATGAATTGAATGCAGATGGATCACATTAGTTTACTGTAAAGCTACGTCTTAGTTGGTGCTTATCTTGGTGAGAGCAAAGTTCAAATCAGCATGTAATGGAAATCATGTTCACTTGTGTATTTTCAATACTTGTACTGTTCAATCTTTAGGTGAAACAACCATTCTAATACAGTGCAATAGGGTAGATTTGAAATGATTCCCAGAGGTGTCATGGTAAATGTACCCCTTTGAAAATGATGTTTTTGTGAGTTGATTGTTTTCTGTGTAAGAGCACTTAATGAAAGCAGCCATTTATTAAAGGACAGTGACTACTCAGAACCAGATTGGCTGAGACAATCCATCAGGTGTATAATTGTTTTGTTTGGGTTTTCTTTTGCTTGGTAAAGAGTAGCTTTAATTTTTATAAATGCTTTAAACATTTTTATGATGTTGGCGTTCATTGAGAGTGCTTCTGGATTATCTTGCTCCAATATTGATGGATGATTCTTTTTCTCTGCTTGCTTGAGCTAGCATGAACATGCCCAGCTTCCATCACTGAACGGACTTTATATGACTTCTTACAGAGCCAGCCCTACCTACTCTGTTTTTCTCTATATGTGAAGTTGGTAGAGTAAGTGAAAACTGATTTAAATATAATGAGGAAGTTTGTTTAATGCTAGGCAGTTAGGATTCTCCACACAAGCACAAAGCAATGTCAAAGTCAGGTACAGAGAAATGATGATTACACAATATTTCTATGGTCATTTAAAGGCTTTTTAAATAACATTAAGCTGAGGTGCCTGGATGGAGTATCCCTTTCTTAGAATTATTTGTAACAGAAGCAAATGTGCTACACACTGAGAAACAAAGCCGCCCCAAAAGTGAAGTGAGCTGTGCAGTGAGAGGCAAAGGAGTTTCATAGAACTGGAGCTGTGAAATACCAAAAGAGATTTCTAGTAACATGAGCATAGCCATGAGCTAATTTCCTGGCTATGCCCAGGACCTCAGTGAGTGAGGTAGAGATAAAGAGAGACAGGGGGAGAGGAAGAGGAGGAAACACCGCAGCATCATAACACAGTGTTACGCCAAGGTACGGTCAGGGATATGTCTTCTGAATGTAAGGTGCACCTCCAGTGAATGGCTGCATAAACTAACTGGAATAATGCAACTTGGAGACTTTGACTTGTCTTTCTGTTGGGTTTGTGTGATAGACAAAGTTAGCTGACATGAGAGGTGAAGGGTAAGACAGCTGCAGTCTTTACAGTGTAACTGGTAAGCTGACAGTGTAACTGTCATCTACTCTGAGAAGGTACTGAATAGGTGACTCTGGTGTGCTTATAGAAAACATGGGGCTTGTATTTACATGTGTTTGTTTATTTACAGTCTGTAATAGTATATTTATTTATGTTGTGTGTATTGATACACATGTAAATGAATCAGCGTGTACAGCCAAACCCTTTTAATAGCACTTAAATGGTCTGAGCAAAAACGATAACAATGAGCAAAGCTGACTTTATCAGAGGTTCATCAATAACCTTGTTTTTGATACAACAAATACCCTTGTTCTGCTGTGAAGTTTAAATTATAGTATATAGGTATAGCATTGACTACAGTTGTGCTTATTAAAAAAGGATATTTCCAATATGGAGTGTACTGTACTGTACATCTACAGCATATTGTAATTATTACACCTCCTGACAGCTGTAAACATATACATGGCAAGGTCCAGCATGTAACATTGTGCTGCCATACTTTAGAATCAAAACATTTAAATAATGTACAGAACCATACTTGCACGTAAACCATCTTGTATTTTTATATCCCAGAGTGATATTCAGTGGGGGAAGGGGGTTGTATTACTGTTACATTTCATTGATATAAACTTCAAAGTGATAATGACAGAAGTGATGTAATCAGAATCAATTGTAAGAGGGTTGACTGTATATAAAAACATTATCCTTGCAAGAAAAGTTCAAAAGTTCTTTCGTTCATATCGAAGGTTCTTCTTTAGTCTAAAACAGTGTCTTGACATATTTCGAGCTGATAGACACGAACAGTAGTTAACAACAAAGGTGAGCTGGGAAATCCTTGAAAGACCCCTTCACCCCACAGAAGAAGGACTGACTCAAAAACTACAGACACAACGCCAAGTCACCCTAAACTGGACAAACCTTCAATGGGATTCATGGAAATAGGAGGCTGAAATGATCATTGCAGTGGATTTGAAACGGAGATGAATGTAGTTGTGTGCTGAGTTCTTTGATATGTATGGAAGTAAACATCATATGGTTTTAATGGGAGGAGACGTGCTACTTACTTGAGTTGACGCTAATGCATTATTACAATATATTCCACAGTAAAATGGTTGGTTACTGGTAGCTTTAAAAGAGACGATTCAAATTAAAAATTTATTTTGTTGTTTTCAATGGACACTAGTCATAGCTTTAAGGTTACATAATGTAAAGTCAAATGGCAAACATGGTACTAAATTCATCTGACTATGGTATAATACAGATGTAACAAGCTGGAACATGTACAGTTTACCTCAGATCAGATACCCAGTACTAAATGTTTCATGTAGTATGTAATAGAAAGAGTTATATTTCCATAAATCTAAACACATAAATGATGAAGTAAATCTAAATACATAAATGTTAAATATGTGCATCAGATGTTTTTATAGAACAGCATTAATAGAACCGAATTGTGTTATTTAAAAAAAGAAATTTCAATAGTGGTTAATTATGATAATTTGTGATGAACCCTAAAACAGGACTTTACCTGATGGTCTAGAAACAAGTACAGTGCTACCCTGTTATAATGTGATTGTCGGGGTCCATAAATAGGAGACTGGGTTATTTGTGTTTTGCCTTATAATGAATATTGGCATTTTTTGTTCCTGAAATGATTTACAATGCCCACAAGCCAAATGAATATTGTAGCGCAGAGTGGGAAAATGAAGGAATGTGACACACTCAATTTGTAGGTACTCAAATCCATGGTTTATTGGGACGATTATTCCCAACCTGTTAGCCTGGGCCACATCAAAACCAACAAACAGAGTTGCACCCTCACAGCAGCACATTCACACAGCAGCTTGTTTCACTCTTTAGAGCAGCACATTATTTTCCAAGAGCAGTCCTCTTTGAAGTCAATCTTATCAAGAAAACCTGAGTTTTTCTTCGTCTTTAGCCATTCACGCAGTGTAGATACTGCAACATTTATATCTTTTGAAACTGCTGCTTGAGTTTCACCTTTTCTTACTCTGTCCACCGCATTTTAACAGAATTTATTAGATTTTTTTTGCTGTTGGCCATGCTTCATACTGTATATCTGGAACATTCACCCAACATTTGCAAGTCAAATTGCATTAGGGGGAAATGGGAGCCACGACCTTACTGTGTTACAACCGATTCCGCACTATAACAGGTCTCATTACAATGGAGTAGCACTGTATGTATTATAATATGTTGTAGGAAGCTATGCCTTAATGCAATATATTTGTAGTACTGTATATGTGGCTTTAAGCAAAGGCAAAAAGCACTTCACAAAATTAAATACATGATCTGCTCGCTAATCTGAATTATGCTTGTAATGTTTCCGATGCTAAAAATGCCTTGTTTAGTCTTTGTTTTATGTTTTTGGAACTTACTTTTCAAGCGAAACCAGTAATAACTTTTTGAATAAAAAACACAGACTGTTGTGTACAGATTTTATTATGATTGTAGGGATATATCTAGTGTAAAATGTTATTTTCTTTGGTTCTGTCCATTATTTCCTGTTCAGGCTTAAAAGAGGTTACAGCACAACAAGCTCAGCATCAAGATTTTGATCCAAAAGCATGATTAAAAATGTAGTCACACACATACACTGCTCTGCAAAAGTCTTAGACATGTTGCATGTTTTTACTCTGAGCTATTTCACTCAATGTTTCTCCTTCTTTATGCAAATCAAGGTTGTTATAATAATAGAAAACTAGTGGATGCTTTGAGTAAATTGTTGATTCTCATAATGCATCAGAGTAAAAACATATTCTGTTATTACTGGTTTCTCATGAAAAATAAGTTTAATAAATAAAAGCAAAGACTAAACAAGGCATTTTTAGCAAGGGAAAGATTACAAGCATAATTCAGATTAGCGAGCGGATCATATATAATATGACCACATAATAATGATCTGTAAGGTTCACTTTATTGCTGATGGATAGCCGTGCCCTTTGCAGTCCACTAAAATGGAAAACATTACATGATGTGTTGGCCATCCTTTCCCTAACCTGTCAGGCCTTTCAACTCTGAAGGTCTGTGTTGAAGTCTGACTCAGATCACAAGTGCACAGTGTTTGGTTGACTCATTATAAACATCTAAAATGTTTTGCACTATAAAAATAAGTTATTAATGAGAGATACTTCTTTATGAAAGTGGAAATCTGTTTCTCCAGAATGGCCCATGGAATCACCATTTAATCATCAGTTATGAGGTCGGACAGCATCTGCCAACCAAGCGCCTACTATCAGTCCTGTAACTGACTTGAAACAGTAAACTGCAGCTTTTATATTGCAGAATACATGTCAGGGATTTGTAAAACAACTTATTTAGCCACATGAGCCCCTTTACACGTCAGAAGTACAGAATTTGCCGAGTTGCGCGCTTTAAAATAATGTGTGAACATTTTCCTGCACACCAGTTCAAACCTTTCTTTCAACAGTGCCATGAGGTTGCAATGGTGAAAATGTGTGTTCTCAGTGTTGCAAAGGTCTAAAGGCTGCACTTGTCAATAGTTAAGTCAGCTGGCAGCAGTCCCACATTCTGTGGGGCTGGAGAGTATTCTGTGTCTGAATGATGTCTTTGACTGCTACTGGGGATAGTTGAACTGCTTCACATTTATTAAGCAGAGCCATACAAGTTAGATCACAAAACAGCTTAGCTCTGATGAGTCACTGGTTCTTCTGCAGTATTAGATCCATTTAACCCAAGATGGGATCAGAGGCTGTATATATTTTTATGAATTCCAAAACCCACAAAGACATTTAACATGCAGTCTCCAATGGTTTTCAAAAATAGTTTTACATATTTAAAAGGTAGACTATCCAGGGCATTAAAATTCCCAAGCCCGAAACAGACAGTTGCGGGGCGTGAGGCATTTTGCTGCCTGTATTGCTGCCATTGCTTTCATATGGTGTTGGACAGATCAGTACGAGACCATACCGTTAGTCCTGCGGTGACCCTGAGCGGTCCATCCGGGTCATAATATAATACCGTTTATAATACCGCTACCGTAATCCAGATTTATAATACCGGTACTGTATTGTTTTGCAAACTCCAATTTTCAATACATGTTTCATAGCTTAAATGACAAAACAGAAAGTCTGCAAATAGAGGATATAGAATCTATTTAAAAAAGGTTCTTAGAAGCATCTAAAAAAGGTATCTCCACAGTGGCAAAGCAAGGTTCTAATGAGAGTGTGATGAGTCAAAGGGTTTTCAGTCTGTGATTCAGCCTCCCGACAGTAGATGGCATCAAACCAACTCGGGACTTCCCTTACCAAGATCTCGTGACCATGGCAAAAGTCATCTTTTGAGGGGCGGCACCTTGGTGAGGGGCGGAAGTACGAGTATGTAACTTCCAGCCACTGGAGTCAAGTGAAGGATAAGGACACGTGTCGGTTGGGGATTGGTGTTCCACTGACTACAGAGGCGGGACATTACATACTAAAGGGAACGTACTACTGTGTTCGGGGTTGGTCCGAAAGTAAAGTAGGAGGAGTAACGGGTGAAGGGAGAGACTGGTTTGGTGCAGCGGGATTTTTAAAACACTAACATTTCTTTTGTCTTTTTTTGTTTATGTATGGGTCGCCACGAAGACAATTAAAGACGAGTCATCACAGTTTGTTTTGGATCTCACCCCTGCACTCCTTCCCTCACACCATTTTGTTTTCTTTTGTTATTTAATCCTTTTGTTGTGTATAGAGAATAAAAATAAATTATTTTATTTCTGTACACATAAATTACTGTCTGGACATTCCATTTAATACACTCGCGCCTCACAGAGAGCCTTTACTTCTTAGTGTAGGCATTATTAAAAGAAAGGTGGAGGAACCAGTATTGTTAAACATCAGAATTCCATATCACAAAATATGTTTTTTGTATTTTAAAAACTGTCAGCCTGTTGTACACTAGGCGCTGCTCAGGCGTGTGACCACGTGGTCAGGTTAGGCACCGTGCACAGCTGCCCTGGTACAGTGTGCTTGGTTCACGTGGTGCATATTATACCAGTGCTGCACAGTACACATGGTGCTCAGTGCACGCGGTGCCTGGTGCAAGCGACGCGCACAGTACTTGGTGCACTGGGTGCACACGGTGTTATTACTGCAAGGTACTACGTGCTCTTAACCCAATGCCATACTACTCCCGGTGCCCACGGTACTCGGTGCACGTGGCGCACACGGTGTTTACAGCGCAGTGGTTTCTAACCCGGCGCTATGACTGGTAGGGCTGGCTTCCATGCCTGCGTGGCCTGTGGGACCAAAATGTATGCGGTGCCTAGGCCCCGATCATGCTGCCTTAGCCCTAAAAGGCGCCTGCGACATCTGCGCGGCTTTTTAGCCGCGCATGCTTGCGAGCCGATGGAAATAGTCGCGTGGGGGCATTCTTTGTCCCCTGCAGCCAGCCTCTCCCACTCACGCCTCCCGATGCCATCACAGAGTCCCTCTGGGGAGATTCCCTGCGCTCAGGCGTCCGTTTCAACCCGCAGCCGCTCCCCGTCGGCTCCGGCTAGATGGGTGAAAAAGACCCGGCAGGCGCGGGATATTATGGACATGAAAGCTCATATCGGTCGCATCATGGAGCTTTTGGAGAGGCAGGCCCTACCGGCTTAGGTCGTGGACCCCCATGTGGCGCCGCCCCCACCCCCTGAGCCAGGCACAATCTCTGTGCCACTCCCTGACCCCACAGGGCGAACGTATCAACTGGGCTCGCTGCAAAGATGAGGACGCACTTTCCATCGCCGCCTCGTGGGGTGAGTCCGCGTTACCTCCGGATATGGAGGTCGAGGGAAAGCCTGAATTCCAGGCTGATACGGCCCCTAGTTCCTAGGCTGCCTTGATTTCTAGAGCGCCGCCACTGGCAGGGTCCGTGCCCGCACTTATGGGGCGCATGGCGGCATACCTGCGGGTCCCCTGGACAGCACAAACAGAGCCACACTGTTCCGTCTTTCAACAGCATGAAGTGGCTCCTCGAGCTTAACTCTTCCCAGCGTTCCCCAATTTTATGGAGGAGGTGCGTTCCTCTTGGAACCACCCTGCTACAGTGCCAGCACAATTGAGACATAGTTCTCCTCTGGCCTCTCTGAAAGGGGCGGAGAAGCTGTGCCTGGCCGGGTTTCCCCCTGTGGACTCCACCACTGCAGGCTTGGTTAAGGCTCCACCGGTGGGAGGTAGGCCCAAGGACCCCGTGTGCCCAAACCTGCAGTGCAGGATAATGGAGACACATGTCCGTAGAGCCTATATGGCAGGAGCCCAGAGTACCCGTCTAGCGAACACGTACAGCATGCTCACTGCATACCTGGACGGAGTTTTGCATGATGCCCTGCTAAAAGAGCCAGTGGTCATGGAACTGTGACTTCTGTCACATACGTTGCTCCAGATCTTCGGCCTGCAGGGTCGGACCCTGGGCCGGAGCCTGGTGGTCCTAATGGTCGCATGCAGACAACTGTGGCTGTTGCAGGTGCGGGTGCATGACGCTGATAAGGCTGCACTTTTGGACACGCCCATATCTCCAGGTGCCCGCTACAAGCACGTCATTTGTCTCGTAGATCCTACCTCTTTCGGAGAGGGTTTCTACTCAAGACTTTCTGGTACCGAAGCAGGACAGTGGCTTTCGTCCCATCCTGGACTTGCGGTTTCTGAACTGGTTTCTAAAGCAGAAGGGGTTCCACATGCTGACTCATCGTTACATACTCCAGTCTGTATGGCCGGGTGACTGATTCACCACTGTGGAACGTTCCCATTTGTCCACAGCACAGGAAATACCTCCGCTTCACCTTTCAGGGCAACGCGTACGAGTTTTCCGTGCTGCCGTTTGGCCTCTCCCTAGCTCCCTGTACGTTTTCAAAGTGCGTAGATGCTATCCTGAATGAATTACCTCGACGATTGGTTTATCTGTTCCCAGTCGTGGGAGGGAGCGTTGGCCCACATGGCGTTAGTGACGGAGCATCTAGTGAGGCTGGGCCAGCGCAGTGCATAACGTATGTGGGGCTTTGGCTGGACTTCACCACGATGCGCGCATACCTGTCGGATGACAGGGTAGCAGCTTTATAACACCACCTATCCCTGTTTCAGCAGAGATCGAAGGTGTCCCTTGTTTAGTGCCAACAACTTCTGGGTCTGATGGCAACAGTGGTATGAGCCGTCGAGCTTGGTTTATTACGCATGAGCCCGCTACAAGCGTGGCTCAATATGTTCAGGTTGCATCCCAAACGTGACAAGCACCGTCGGCTGACAGTGTGTCTCGCGTGTACGGCGGCCCTGCGCTGGTGGAGGATTCCCTCTCACCTGCGCCAAGGAGTCCGAATGGGGGTGGTTTACACCTGCAGGGTAGTGACGACGGACGCCTACAACTTGGGTTGGGGCACGGTCTGCAAAGGCAGAGGAGTCAACGGACCCTGGTCAGGCTGCCGGACATCCCTGCATATCAACATGTTGGAGCTGCAAGCGGTGTTCCTTGCCCTCCAGTACTTCCTACCCCTGGTGCGGAACAGTCATGTGCTGATCTGCACAGACAATACTTCAGTGGTGGCATATGTCAACCACCAGGGTGCTTTCAGTCCCTGGGGTTACACCGCTTAGCCTTCTGGCTGCTGATTTGGGCCCAACAGGACTTGCTGTCCCTTCAGGCGAAGCATGTTCCAGGTGTGGAGAATCAGGCGTTGGACCTTCTCTTGAGGGACGGCTCCCACCCATCGGAATGGCGGCTCCACTCTCAAGTGGTGGAGCGCATTTGGGAACGTTTCGGGAAGGTGCAGGTCACTCCCTCCACCGCTGCGTGGTCCACTCGGTGTCGACGCCCTAGCCCACATATGGCCCAGAGAGCTCCTTTACGGGTTCCCGCCTCTGCCATTGTTCCCAGCCTTTCTCAAAAATGTCGGGTCGGATAAGGTGTCAGTTCTCCTCCTGGCCCCCAGGTGGCCCAGGAGAATCTGGTTCTCTTCCCTGTGCCAGCTATTGAACGGCCCGCCCAGAGAAATTCAGCTTCGCTGTGATCTCAGTCGGACAAGAGGCACACTTTGGCACCCGGAGCCAGGCAGGCTCCAGCTACGTGGTCGTGGGTACATTGCAGAATGCCAGGGCACATTCCACTAGGTCACTGTATGCCTATAAGTGGAAATGTTTTCAAGATTGGTGCCATACTAACGGCCATGATCCAATCTCCTGCCCCATGCCCGTTTCTGCAAGATCTGCTTGAGGCTGGTAGATCATCTTCCACACAAAGGTTTACATGGCTGCTATTTCTGCTTGCCATGTCCCAGTTGACTCAATGTCCCCAGGCGCGCATGTTTTGGCTACCCGATTTCTCCAAGTCGCTCGGCGATTGCACCCTCTTAGGAGGGCCACTTTCCCCGTTTGAGCCTATATACTCCATTGAGTTGACGCACCTGATCATGAAGACAGCCTTCCTCTTGGCTATCACCTCCGCAAAGCGGGTTAGTGAGCTACAGGCACTCTGTGCATAGCTCCTGTATGCGTATTTGGGATGATGGTAGCAAAGTGTCACTGCATGCAGACCCTGCTTTTCTCATCTAGGTGGTTACAGCCTTCCACGTGAATCAGTCTATGGAACTGGAGTCCTTCTATCCTCCTCCATTTGCGATGGAAGAGGATAGAAAGTTGAACCTTCTCTGTCCAGTTCGGGCATTGAAATGTTATGTGGATAGGACAAGAGCGCTGCATCAGTCTGACCAGCTCTTCGTCTGCCATAGAACACGAACCCTGGGACAGCCCCACTCCAAGCAGCGGCTGTCGCATTGGATTGCGGACACAGTCTTGACTGAGTATGATAGTGCTTGCTTACCCCCACCTGGGCGGATAGCTGCACATTCCTCGAGAGGTGTGGCTACGTCAAGGGCCCACTTCCGAGGTGCCACCATAGCTGAAATTTGAGATGCGGCTAGCTGGGCTACCCCACATACCTTTGCCAGGTTCTACTGCCTGAATGTGGTAGATCCTTCATTGCCCTCTGTGGGCACTAGGGGCCACGAGGTTGCAAACTCACGTCGCTGACCTTGGTCAGGCAGGACTTAGCGTCCCTCATATGCTGGCATTCTTTCTTCTCTTGCGACGGCTCTGGTACACGTTTCCCATAACGATGTTTGGTGGCCATCTTCGAATTGAAAGGGAACGTTAATTTACCTACCGTAAACCTGGTTCCCTGAAAGAGAAGATGGCCACCAACCGCGAGGTCGCTTCGGTCGACATCACGGTTTCATCACAAAAGAGGATGTTCCTTCCCCTGCGTGACGTTTGAGTACCCTTGGGAGATGGGAGAGGAGGTCGCTGGGGGAAGGGGGCCTATCAGCAACTTTGATATAGGAGCTCAGTGACACCTACCAATAGGCAGGAGTGTATCCCATAACGATGTTTGGTGGCCATCTTCTCTTTCACCATGGCTAGTACCAGGCTGAGGTCTTTGTGTGCCATTCATTTTCTTTTGGATTGTGTATCCTACACACGCAGGGTTGACCCAAACCCGCTATTTTCTTGGGAGAGGTGTGTAATTCTCCACCGCTAATTGCGGTGAGAGGTATTTAAATTGTCTGATTGCGGAATTGCCTGCTTTACCTAATTAGTCTTATAAAATAGGTTGAGTGCAATGAGTGCGGCCGTACTGAACACACACATTACCTGGCTTTTTGCGGTCATTTTTTCGCCTTTGTAAATTTGGGCCTCAGTGTAATTGCACCCATTCAAAACAATTCTTTCTATTTTTTTTCCGCCTTCCACTTTCCACTACAGTGCCCAGTGTAATCAGACCTTAACCAATCACAGCCAAGTGCTGACAACACGTGCTTGCCAGGAAAAATCAGGAATGAAACTGTTGTCTACCATATTTATCAGTATATCAGTATTTTATGCATCACCCCAGATAAGCATCGTTCCTGCTTTTTTTTTATATAGTTCACCACCATTTTCAGTAAATAACTGGCTGTAAAAGGATATATTTTCTAACACCTTAGTAGTAGCATACTTGCTGTCAGCAATGTATTGTATGTTTCTTTGCTAAGCTCAGATGGCTCATTTCATACACCTGCATATAAATGACAGAAAAACAACGTTGAAAAACAAACCAGTGTTTTCATTTAGTAGATTATATGGGGGGGCATTACAGCTATGGCCAAATGTTTTGCATCAAGCCCTATATAATTAATAATGTTACGCTGACATATTGAAATTACATATCGCTTTGTAGTTTTCCAAAAATTGCAAAATGTGACATTTCGAAAACTAACATGAAATACTGCACTACTATTGTAGTTTCTGGTAGACTTTTGAGGTACAATTTTGTAGTTTCTTAGATTGCATGATTATGTTCATATAGCTTTTTTTTTTTTTTTTTTTTTTTTTTTTTTTTTAAATTATGTCTACATCCTAATATTCTATTAGGTGATGTAAAACGTTTTGGCCATAAATATTTCCTAATTGTTGGTGAGTTATTTTTTTTTAATTTATAATTTTTTTTTTTCTTCCAGAAATCTATGTAATGAGATACTGGAAGACAACTTGTTATAAATAGTCAAGTCAGAGTTTAGATCTGCAGTATTCATTGTGCCATGTTCTGAGAGGATCCACAACATAGTACAGGATCATAGGAACCACCAATGATAAAAGGGGATGTATTGTAGTTTGCTATTGGAAGTTAATATGACATTATTAATTATGGTGTTTTAAAGGGGTAAAGAAGTGGAGATTGCACATTTATTAAAATAATAATTAATGTTTTGGTTTGTTAACTGGTTAGTTGTTATGAGGGAAAAAAATATCAACAAATATTTTGAAAATACTTTTGTTAAGCAGAATAAAACTCTTGTAACAGTAAAAGAGCAATTTGAAAGAAACAGCTTAATTGCAAGAAGGAGCAGATTTTATTATTGTTCTAAGTATTTTTTATGTGTGTTTTTAATAATGTTGTTCCTCATAGAAAATGTGCCTTCAAAATATCACCCTGTGTCTTGTTTACAAAGTAGTATGATACTGTTGCTAAGGTATAGAGTGCATTCCAGAATTGAATGTGATGGAACAGGGGACAACATGCGAATGCATTTCATTGGTTGTAGGATGTGCTGTGCTGGTCTGTGTGACAGAAAAATCCAGTCAGGAGCTTTATCTGCAGGCCCTTGAACTATTTGAACCATATAATGTAAAATAGTAGTTGTGTTTCCAAAATATGATGTAGTTCCTTTTTAAGATCTAACTATGTTTATTTGTAATCCCATGCCTAATGAAATTTCCAGTACTTGTATGTTAACTATTATAACCAGCAGCAGTGCTGTATTCAAACAACCACCAAGGCAACACGTTTGGTGTCCTAAATTGGTTTCGCAATAGGCTCAAGATTAAACACACTAAATAATGTGCCCTTAAAACAAGGACTGTTTTTCATGTATGCTTACTTAACACTGTCAAACATAATTAAGTGTTCCCAAGCCTGGTCTTGATGTGGACAATGAATTAAAAGTTATTTATCCATATGGTAAATGTAAAACGGGGTGTATTATAAACAAATCATTTATGGTAGAATTCCAGAATACTGTATACATTACTTTCATCAAACAATTGCATGTGTTTTCTTCCATGAAATTGCACTTATAGAAGCTGTGCAAAATAACTTTAAAATGGACATGTTCAACTTTTATAACTATATTATATTCAAACTGAATATTCTCAACATGTTAAACAGGTCAAGGAACAAAAGCCAGAACATACGTATTTCTAAAGCCCCAAAATATAAGATTAGGTTGGAGTTTGCTCAACAGTAGTTGAAGGGCCTCATTCACTAAGGGCGGTAACGTTTTCACTGCTTGGTAAACATCTTTACCACACAGTAGTCGTATTCACTGTTCCTGCAGTAAATGGGATTTACCTCTTATAAAATAAAATGTAGTTATCAATATCCCCCTGCCAGAAAGCAGGCTGCCATTTACCATGTGTAAAACTGTCGTAACACATGGTCAAATATTGTATGTTAACTGATTAGTGGTATACGCTAATGAGGTCTTTTAAAACAATGGTGGTATTTTTTCAACTTTGATTAATATGGCAGTAAACTTAGGAAGAGCTATACCTTCAGTGTTTTTTTTTATTTATAGAAATGTAGCCATAGTTTGAAATCCCCTCCTAAGACTGTTCATCCTTTAGTGAATGAGGCCCGAAGTGTATTGACTGGTCCTAGTGTTCCAAACACAGAATGGAGTAGCAACAGAGCGAGTCAACCCAATGCACACAGCAACCACCATACAGAACAACCAGGCTAGTCTGGCAAACAGGCACAGAGTACCTCTGTTACAAGTGCTTTTTATAAATCATGTCGTCATCATCTTTAAACATGATGAGCCAATCAATGACTGCAGTCCATTCACAAACTTTTTTGTGTATTTCTATTTGCTATTGCTTTTAAAGATGTCCTCCACTGTTTAGGGCCCTGAGTTTAAATTCCATAATGGCATCAACAGCATATGAAGACATTTTACACTTACTGGTACCAGAAATATCTTAATTTCTTAAAGGAAACACATTAGTTTGATTTCCAAGACAGACCCACAGCCATGTATAAACATATTATATATGGATTACTTATATTATATATGAGTTGGTATCAACCAATAGCAATACTAGCATGGGCCCTTGGGTACTAATTGAATAGACCTCACAGTTTCTGAAAAAGACAGCACCATTTTTGTTTCTCTTAGTGAAAACACAAGTGTCAAAAGTGTAATATTAGCCTGAAAAGGGAATGATATTGGTAACAGAACATTCTCATTGTAAACCTGAAGACTGTACAGTGCTTACGCTAATATCTTCCTAAAATAGAAAACTATTACGGTACCAGAAATAATGGATCCTGAATTTCTGGTACATGGTAATAAGCAACATCAAACTAAAGCATTGGATAGTGAACAATGCTCATGAATATTTGGAAGATGAGTGGACAAGCAGGTAAAATAGAGAATATCTAATTATAGAGCACTAGCAGGAGACATTGATTTTAGTACTCATATAATGTCCAAAAGCAGACACTTACTGTAGTTTCTCTTTTGTGTAATGTAAAGCTTGAGCATGTTGAACTGTGTTTGGATCACAGTGCTCTTTCACAGGTATATTTGTAAATAAATATAGTTTAAAACACAGAATGCCAATATTTCTCCAATTGTTATTTATAGGTTTAAATAAGGCCCTATTGTGTTAACTGTGTCCCAGTTGACCTGTAGACATGGAAGAATAAGCTATTTGTGTTCAATAAAAAAAAAAGAAATGATATAAAGATAGCCAGGTTAGCAGGATACAGTTAATACTTGTGTAACAGGACAGAGGCTGGGTGTGAACAGGCAACCACATACACCACAAGGGAGTATTTTAACCACTGTGCAAAACATCTCGGCTTTTATGATTATAGAGCTTTTAACTTCATCTCCTCTCACTGACAGGAATAGAATCCATAAAGGCAATGCTTCACACAGCATAATTATGTATCCAAAGTTCACTCATATTGAAATGTGTATAGGGTAGGAACCCTTCATTTATATTTTTGTAGAAAAAGGTTTTTATAACAAAAATAACAGTTCTCTGTATAAATCTGGTTCACACTGCTTTGATGCTTTAAAGCATACTAACAATATTGGGTAATGCTTTATATTACATAGCATAAATGAATATTAAATAGATATGCAATTGCATATCAAATTAATGTTAAATTAATATGTAATAAATACGCAATAGCTAGTTTCTTGCCAAATGTTAATCAAATGTTATTTGAAAATGTAATTGTATATTACGTCCATTTGTTACGCTTGAAAATATGTAATAATTTCCCATTGTTTACATGTTTTTAATAAAAAATACAGTTAATCTGCCTTAAATGTTAATGGAAGTAACAAGGAACAATATAACATAAATTTAAATCAGTTGCATATCTATTAAATATTAATTTAATATTGATGTAACATGCAATTGCATATCTATATAATATTAATTTATGACACAGAATATAAAGCGCTACCCAATATTCTGTATGGGTTCAGTGAAAGGGCAAAGACTGGGTAACATACAAACAATTATAACGTACTTTGGGCATTGCTTTAGTATTCTCAGGGTTTCTTTTTCTATTTAGCTAGCTACTTAATACACAATGTGAAATAAAAGAACATTCAATGCATACTTATCCAATGCAGACAAGCAGAGAATGACATCACAGAACAGTAGATTGCAATGACTTCAGTTCCTATACCAACACATCTGTATGTCAATTGTAGATACAAACCCTGGTCTTGTGTGTTCACATTTGCCCACTGCCACTGCTTTGAGGACCTCTACTTTAGTATGATTGCCACTTTTATGAGTAAATACCAAGTATTGGAAGAGATATTAATAGATTCAGAGTGTGTGCAAACAACACAGTGTGACCACATTAGGGGAGCATTGCTAGCTCTATAGTTGGATGAAAGTCTATTTTGGTTAAGAAGCAAGCCACTCATACGCATTGAGCTTTTCAGGTTCTAGCTTGAACAATAACTTTTACAAGTTTGTCAAGTTAGAACCCAAACAGTGCTACTTTATTGGCATTCAAATAGATGAGTTTCCAGCATCATGTCATCACATCATACAATGATAGATTTAATACTTTAGTTCCTATGCAGTGTAAAAGATATAATAAATCAGTTTAACAACAGAACGTTGGTCCATACTGATACAGTGTGTCTTCCTACTGAACTGTAGCCGGACATTCTTGGCTTGTATAAATATTAATGTTAATACCAGTTTTCGTTCCTCTTGTTTTTGGTTTGTTTCCCAGATAAGCATTGAGTTATTTACTGCCTTACTTTGTGAAAAGGAGGGTAACTGTGTTATCTATTTTAGTATAACCAGCACAGGATGCGTACTGTAACCCCCATGACAAGTATAGTGGGCGAGATTCTCAGAAAACCATGTTAGTTTAGAATTAGATATTTGTAAAAAATGGATATTTATAGAGTGAGTATCAAAACTTTTTAGGTAACTTACAGATCCTGTTAAGGTGTTGAGATTCGCTTGGATAATTCCTTGTTATATGTTAGCTAAATAATAATGAGTTATTTGCATACTTAAACTGGGGGAGTGCCTACTAATTAGCGGAATTATCACAAATAACTGCAGGAAATGTGTGCATTTATCCATGTTTAAAGCTGCAAGAAAAATCTGTCTGGGCTTGATAGATCGAGTCAACTGATTACATACTTTTGTTTATCGTAGAGGGAAAGTTTATGAAAATAATATAGATGCTGTAAATAAGGCTTCTTAAATAAAATAGAATGTATCCATTGTGGACTTGTTCACTAATACTTTTACTCTTGTTAAGCAAGGGGTCTGAATTTAACAGGTGTTACTGTAATGCTTGAGTTACAAGAATGATTTCCATTACATGAGAGTTGAAGTTAAAACTTCATGCTGATTTGAACCCTGCTCTTGCCAAGATAAGCGCCAACTAAGACGTAGCTATACAGTAAACTAAGAATTAAGACCTGCAGCAGATGTTTGTATAAAACAAGAAAAGGCTGATTTGTGATGCCACTGTGGAAACAAGTTCAGTAACCAGACTAACCCTTGAGTTCAAAGAATGAGTAATGAAGAAAGGCTGACAGGACTGAATTATTAAGCCTAGAACAAAGATTGACGTTCAGTAGCTTTTGTTATGTAACTCCAGAAAATAAAATTAAAAAAAAAAACCCTTTCATTTAAATTTTGCTGTATTGTTTTATAGATCATTTCATTCTGTTTACCAACCGAGCAAGTAGCATTTAAGCAGGCCATATTGAATTATTTTTCACACATTCAGTTTAAATTTATTCAAATATTATAGGGGAGCCAGTATAGAAAATGCTTTTGTAAAATTTTGAATGCTTCATTCCTTGTTCTCAGTCTTAAATCTCTTCAGCTATCTTATATCCCCACTAGATGGCGCTACACTTTCAGTTAAGTACTTTTTCTTAGACTTGGGGAAATTAAGCCATAGTCTGGAATCCCCTCCTAGGACTGCTCACTGTTTGTTAACTACTGTAAAATAAGTATGAACTGTTTATGCACTGTACTTTATTAGTAAGATATACATTTTGCCTTTATCATTCAGTGTTTGATGCTAGAAATTTACCTACAGCATCCTAGATTCGCTCAACACAAAAAGAAACAGATATTTTCAATAACTCTTACATGCAGCATCCATCTCCACTTGCAAGGAACACAATGTTATTCCGAGGCATGAAGGCATTAGTCAAAACTGAGTTTCTAAATCGTTTCAGATTTTATGATTTTGACTCTTTGAAGTGATGGATAATGGCTAGTAAATGCCACTGTCAAGTTTTGTTGGTTCACGAGACAAAACAAAAATGCTTCAAATACAATTTTAAAAAACGCATTTATAGCTTCATTTTTTTTATATACAAAATGATGCGCAACATGATCACAGTTTCATAGGGCAAAGAAAATTCAGCACCCAGTAGTTAGGAAGCATGGTCAATATAGCTAGAACAACAGTAGAGAATGATCGAGAACACACATAATAGGAGGTTAAACAAATAACATTATTTTCACACAACATTTTTTGATGCATGCTTTAAAGGTGTTGGATCTAACAAAAATGTCATAATCTTACCCGTTGTGCACTTTCATTTACTATAAGTCTTAAATGTGCAGTTTTAAAAGTTACAGCAAACAGGTATTTCCATTTTAATCATGCCATCAGGTACTGCAGTAGGTTCTCAGTTTGCTTGCCTTGCCTTCCAGAAAATCTGTTACTGCTTTACTTCCAAGGTCATTTAACCTCACCTCATGTCTTTGAGGTCAGAGCATCTTACTGAATGCAGAACATGCCAATTAGCAGAGGAAGCAGCTGGTTGTTATTGAAAGGAAAGCAGGTCTGAAGGGGTGGGGACAATTTCACTCTCCAGGTGAAATTAACAAGAAAGTATAAGATCCAGGACTGCAAACAGAGACACAAAAAATAGTACTGTAAAACTGTATAGGGAACTTCATTTTTAAGTGCAAAAGGATGTCATGGCAACACAGACAGTGACCCAGGTCATAGATGCATGGATCAGGTGTATTCCCTAATGTGAACGAAGTAATCTTAAAGTAACTTACATCTCACGTCACCGTACCTTCATGAGCCATCAGTCTTTCAAAGCACTGCATTATGTAACTTATAATTATCCTCACCAGCAAACCTGGTAAGCACATGAATGTTTGTGTGGAGACAGATCAAATAACAAATACCAGATGCCTAGAAATAAAAAAAAAGTTACATATGCTAAGAATAGCATCAGCAGATGTTCTCTTTCCATGATAGTCACTCCTTACTTATAACTCTTACATTTTAATTAAAGGTCAGTGTTATGATTTTTTTTGTTGTGGTGTCAGAATTCTTTGACAGATAGGCCAAGATGACGAATGTATTCCTAATAAACAATTACAACACAAAGCTATTTTTAATATGCTTACAGTGTAGAGCAGGGGTGCACACCCTGTGGTCCCATCATGTATGCTTACCATACAGGGAAGCTTAATTCATTTGTGGTTGTTTACTTCTTTGAAATAACACCTTCAATTCACAAAGATGTTTAACCATTTCAACTCCACTGTAAAAATTAAACCCTTTCCCAGGTACCTGATTTTCAAAATGATTATACTAATGTTTCCAAACCTGCAATTGCTAGAAAATATTAACATATAGTGAATAAAACACAAATAAATGGCCTAAACTGTGTTTTTCATTAACCCTTTATGCCCCACATACCCATCTTCAATATTGAGATAAAAACACATGTTTTTTTTTTAGTTTCTTTAGTTTTTTATTTATTTTTTAACAATGAAAACAAAAAACGCTGCTAATCACACTAATAACAATAATAATCAGTAAACAGTAATTATCAAATAAAAATCAAACAACATCAAAACATGTGCCATTATTGACTTGCTCCGTGCCATTTATTGAAATGTTCAATACAACAGAACCAAGAGTTGCATTCGCAACCGCTGAACATTTTGTAGCGGACCCTGTACTTTTTTTGTGGTCTCTGCTTCCCTTGTGTTGGAGGGATAGTCACAAAGGCGTGTATAGGGCTACTTTGCGGAGACATTGTGATGGATCTGACTGACGCAGATGCCTGCTTTATTGTCTGGTACTGTGCTGTGTTTTGATAGTATTTTGTCACAATACTGCCATTTCAAACCAAACAGCTTCCCTTTTGCAGCTGGCTTACCTGTAAACTACAGTCCCTATAGAAAGTCTACACCCCCTTTCAAAATGTTCACCTTTTGTTAACTTATAGCCTGGAATTAAAATGCTTTAAAATGTTGTTTTTATTCATTTATCTAAACATCCTACCCCACAACTTCCAAATAAAAAAAAATATTCTAGAAATTTGTAGAAAATTAATTAAAAATAAAAACTGAAAGAGCTTGGTTGGATTAGTGTCCACCCCCCCTTGTAATAGCAATCCTAAATCAGCTCAGGTTTAACCCATCACCTTCAAAATCACACACCAAGTTAAGTGGATCCACCTATGTTAAATTGTAGTGATTCACATGATTTCAGGATAAATTCAGCAGTTCCTGTAGGTTCCCTCTGCTGGGTGGTGCATTTCAAAGCAAAGACTCAACCATGAGCACCAAGGCCCTTTCAAAAGAACTCCGGGACAAAGTTGTTGAAAGGCACAGATCAAGGGATGGGTATAAAAAAATATCAAAGGCCTTGAATATCCCTTGGAGCATGGTCAAGATGATTATTAAGAAGTGGAAGGTGTATGGCACCACCAAGACCTTGCCTAGATCAGGCCGTCCCTCCAAACTGAATGACCAAGAAAAAAGGAGACTAATCAGAGAAGCTACCAAGAGGCCAATGGCAACTTTACAAGAGCTACAGGCTTTTATGGCTAAGACTAGTCAATGTGTGCATGTGACAAAAATATCCCAAGCACTCCACAAATTTGGCCTGTATAGTAGGGTGGCAAGAAGGAAGCCATTACTCAAAAAAGCCCAACTGAAATCCCATTTGAAGTATGCAAAAAAAAAAAAAAAAAAAAAAAAAACTGAACATGATGGTGGCAGCATCATGTTATGGGGATGTTTCTCATCGGCAGGCACTGGGACACTTGTCAGGATAGGAGGGAAAATGAATGGAGCAAAGTACAGAGAAGTCCTTGAGTAAAACCTGCTGCCCTCTGCAAGAAAGCTGAAACTGGGACGGAAGTTCACCTTTCAGCATGACAACGACCCAAAGCACACAGCCAAAGCTACACTGGAGTGGTTAAGGAACAAAAAGGTAAATGTCCTTAAGTGGCCCAGTTCCAGCCCTGACCTAAATCCAATCGAACAGTTGTGGCATGACTTGAAAATTGCTGTCCATCAACGCTCCCCAAGGAACTTGACAGAGCATAAACAGTTTTGTAAAGAAGAATGGTCAAATATTGTCAAATCTAGGTGTGCAAAGTTGGTACAGACCTATCCAAACAGATTCACAGCTGTAATTGCTGCCAAAGGTGCTTCCACCAAGTATTAACTCAGGGGGGTGGAGACTTATGCACTTATGATCTTTCAGTTTTGTATTTATGATATATAATATTTTTCTCAATAAAAACTTTTTTTCCCTTAACAGTGTGGAGTACAGTGTTTAGATAAGTGGAAAAAAATCCTCATTTAAATGCATGAAACTCTGAGGCACTGTGTGACAGAGTGTTCCGCCACTTTGTTAATTATTATTTTGTATTATGACTTATATGTGTGAATGTGATGGCGAAAAGCAGTGTTTTGTATATTGTTTCTATTTTTAAAAACCTTGTGAGGATGCATGACTGATCAGCTACTGATTATTCAACTAGCTGACAATCACGCATCTTTATTAATCTCATGCAGACTACGGCCGAGGGGTGATAAGGTAATTAATTAATAGGTAGTTAACCCCTCAGCCAGAATATAAAAGCCTGCAGCTGTCTGCACTCAGGGTGGGGAGGAAGAGGAGAGACGTAAGTCTGGGTAAAAAAAGAAACAAACAATTTCTACATATGCTGGTTTCGCCACCAGCTTACTATTTGTTTACTATTTGTTTGTTTGGCCCTTGTGCCCTTTTGTTTTGTGTATGTTTAAATCTTTTGTTTATTATTTAATAAAACGTTGGATGGCGTAGTGTCTCAATTTGCCCCGCCATTCCTCACTGTTTGGAGTCTGTGTTTCTGGTCTGACGTCACCAATGCAAGCCACCCTTTCACACACTGACACAACAAAATGTGAAAAAAGTTCAAGGGGGTGTAGACTTTCTATATCCACTGTAGCTGCATGCTCTTTTGTTTGTACATTTTGTACTGTTCTTGGCTCTACATCCTCTTCATCATCATCGCTGAGTGATAAGTCAGCATCACTGTTGCTGGTATCGAAATCCTCTGAATCAGCTTCACTCCTGGTTATAGAAAGATCACGTACATTGCCATGTTTAGCTTTCGCTAAAAACCACATAAACATATATATACTTGTAAAAGTTGAATGGCTTCCCGCAATATATCTCAGTCTTCTAAACATGGACAGGTAGATTGGAATCGCTACATGACACACAATTGGATACAAATGTCACCTGACCCTCCCCCAACTTTCATTGCACATTCCACAGTACTAGCACTGCCTTAGAGAATGAAACCTGAAATGCTAAACTGAGAAACGGATCATAGAATAGAATGGGAAATTTGACTGCTTGGTACTGTAAGTGGGTTTTCATTTGACATACATGAGGACATCATGGCGTTGAAGTGGTTAAGCAGTGTTTTGATAAGAGCTGTTTTTCTGAGCCCATTTTTATCCATCAGTTCACAAAACCCATTTAAACTATTTAGAGAAGAAGTTTATCCTCAGTTTTTAAAGGTGCGTTTAACTAAATTACTGTATTCCTTCAAATTTAAGACACATTTTTTGAACCATTTTTTGCTTCTCAAAAATAGCCTGCATCTTAAATTTGAGTACAGTATAGTGATGCATGTATTAAAATATCCAACAAAAGACCTGACTCCCAGAGTACACAAACAGCAATGTGACTTACTGCCGAGAAAAGACGAACAAAGACGTCACTGCCCAAATACACAAGCAGCAACATGACTTACTGCTGAGGAAAGACGAACCAAAACAATACTGCCCGATCTCGAATCATCCATGACATACAGGAAGCCATTTTCAAAGAAGCGTCATTAGCTTCCTGAGGAATTCAAAGAGAAGCTTTTACAATTTCAGCATTTCTACCAAACACTACCAGCTTGGACAGATTGGAAATGTTGATCAGACCCCCTTATTTTTCAACATGCCAAGCAATACCTCACTTCACAAATTGGAAAGGTGTGAGTAATCATGACTGGAAATGAGAAGCAGCGCATAACTGTAATGCTCTGTGTGATAGCAGATGACCACAAATTGCCTCCATATGCGTAATTGAGGCTGTATCTTTGTAAATGCATATTTAATTGATGTTTTATTTTTTTCCTCAAATTGAGGGTGATAAATTTTTGCTGCGTTTTACATTTAAGGGCATCTTAAATTCAAAGGATAAGATCATCAAAATGGGCCTTAAAAACAGTTTTGTGAATAAGGCAAGTGTGACAGAGAGCGAGTGAATCCAAGTCTTACATCTCCTTGAGAGGGCGCTGTATAACAGGAACAGTGTGCTCCAGCCTGGATGGGTTGACAATTCATTCCAGGGAAAGTCGGAAGTTGGACATCCAGAAAGAGAGCAGAGTTACAATACCCGAAGTCATCGCCTTATTGTGGTTGGTGATGTGTCAATCACCGATTGGAGGAAAAGCGATTGTACCCGCTATCAAAGGGGGCGTGACTGAAGGTATATCAGCGGATGTGGCATGTTCCTTTGTTATGATTATGAAAGTACCTGTAAAGGAGAACCAACTGTAAAATAACCGTGAGTGTTTTTTTTTTTTTGTGTGTGTGTGTGTATTGTTTTGCCTGTCTATTAAATTGTCATGTTTGTCATTTATAGACTGCTAATATGTCCGGGAGCTGTTGCTACAAAGCCAGCACCAAACCCTGTCTAAACTGCACTACTGTTGTCACTGTTCTTGCGTAAATTCACCACTTGCACTAGGAGCACTCAGGAGGTGTTTTAAAGTGTCTGTTAACATAAATAAAGCTTCTTTTTACCGTGGATCTGTGTTGGGTCATTATTCCACTGCACTGCATCAGCACTACACCGACACACTGCAAACCACTTTGCCACAGCCAGTTATCTCAGATTTAAGATATTAGGTTAATTATTACTACAAGTCTGAGAGGTGATAATGTACCTAAAAGTTTCAGAAATATGAATTGACTCGTATATTGACGTGAACTGCAGTGATGAAAGTAAGACATTAGTGCAATTGTTCACAAACAATAAAGACATAAAATCTCAGCACAGGCTTTGATTTGTTGTCTCACGGATATCCATGTTAACTTATAATTATATAGCTTTACTACAAGTATGCTCTTCTTATCAAAAACTTGCCTATATAATGCTATAAGTAGCACTGAACCAACAGGCAGAATGTGATAAATATGCTCATTCCATTTGTAGGTCTATTTTAAATAATAGTTTTCTGTGACCCAAACAATGTTCTGAGGTGCAGAGTGAAACATTGTTTTTAGTGTTAGTAAGCACCATCTAGCAAACATGTACTCTAGAACTAAAGAATAGCTTCTGAATCAAACTTGACAAAAAACAAACATAAGTATTTGAGAAAATGCAATACAAAAGATTCAGAAAGGTAAGAGGACGGTAAAACAAATGTTATTTGAAGCTGTTATGTAGTCATGATTTTGTTAGCTACAATTGCTTGTGTTTGCTTATTGTTGCTGGGAAATAGCAGCCATAGTCTCTGTTTTAATAAAACAAAAATATGTACAGTTTCACTATCTGGATCAACTTTAAAGTACTAGACTCTTACCTAATCCACTTTGTTAATAATTATACACCTTCTGTTCTAAGGGCTTTCTCTGGAAGTTATTAAAAAGTTGCCTAAGGTGTGTTACTGAGAAGCCATCTGATCTGATGCAGGTCTGTCTCACTCAAGGAATTTTCTGTTGTCTTCCAGGTGGTTCTGTGAAGGCAAGGAGCTTGAGAACAGCCCAGATATTCAGATCCTCAATACCGGGGAGCTGCACTCTCTGATCATAGCTGAGGCCTTTGAGGAGGACACCGGACGCTACTCCTGCTTCGCCTCCAACTTCTACGGGACAGACTCCACCTCTGCAGAGATCTACATAGAAGGTGGGTGAAAGGGTTTAGGGTTTATTTCATCATGCCATTTTCCACAATTTAAATCCCCCCACCCCCCAGAAAACACTCTACACACACACACCCTAGGGTTAGATGACATTTCAACTTTCAATTAATGATTGATGGTTAAAAATGATCAAAATAATAGTTATTATGAAGCTCTCAAGCCCTCTACATACCATTAAGCTTGGGATCCACTTCATCTACCCTGCACTTTCCTGATTAGAATAGTTACCAAGATAACAGATCAGGCAGAGTGCAGGAACTTAGTTTAAGGGCACATCAGAGGAAAATTACCAATCTCAGCACAATGGAAACACACAAGGCTGGCCTGGCTTGACTGATATGTATAGGATAATTTTACCCAATATTCTTTTCAACAATTTTGTTAGTTGGTTTTATAGGACCATTTTTTTCTCCACATATACAAAACCACAGTTAAAATATTTAATGATTTCAGAATATGTTTTACATGCATTCTCTTAAAAATCTTGGATATGCTTAAGCATGAAGTAGCCTTTCTTCACATACTTAAGAACATAAGAAAGTTTACAAACGAGAGGAGGCCATTCGGCCCATCTTGCTCATTTGGTTGTTAGTAGCTTGTTGATCCCAAAATCTCATCAAGCAGCTTCTTGAAGGATCCCAGGGTGTCAGCTTCAACAACATTACTGGGGAGTTGATTCCAGACCCTCACAATTCTCTGTGTAAAAAAGTGCCTCCTATTTTCTGTTCTGAATGCCCCTTTGTCTAAACTCCATTTGTGACCCCTGGTCCTTGTTTCTTTTTTCAGGCTGAAAAAGTCCCTTGGGTCAACACTGTCAATACCTTTTAGAATTTGGAATGCTTAAATTTCACATTTGTTTTAAATGGTGTTCCTTTAACACTGACACATTAGTCTGCAATACAGTTTAGAGTGCGGCTTTTCGTGACACTTAAGCTAAAATGAGATAAGATGACTGATCTCCTATTGATGGCGCCACTAATCATATAAAGTGTGTACAGAAAAGAATGGCAAGTATGTAGTTCAGGAGTGATGGCTATAGATGTAAATAAAGATAATCTTTATTTCTACAAGAGCAGAGGATATTTTTAAAGCAAACACTGAAATGTATTTGAATTGTATTCCATAAGATCACTTAGTTAGAAGATTGGTTAGAAGTGTTTCATAGAAGTTTGAGCTCCTTGGCATAAAGAGCCAGTTGGCATGGTGGTGGGATCAAAGGACTACTGACCTGCAGTACAGTTCCCATGAGCTGTTGTGAGGAGTTGCAGCACTAAGGGAACACAATCAGAGGTTCAAAATTTGAGAGAAAAAGAGGAGTGAAATAATTGGACATAAAATGCTTAATAGCAAATAGGGTTTAAAGTTTATTTTTTATTTGGTACAGGTGCTTCATCATCTGAATCTGAGGGTGAACCAAACTTTGAAAACATTGCAGAGTAAGTATAAGTGCAGAAAAGGGACGCACACTTATAAATACCCTCTCATCAATATGTTGAAAAACGATGGTATCACAATTAGAAATACCTTTTTCACTTAAAGCTCAACACAGGTGATTCCTAAGAAGCAAATAACATTCATATTTCTTAATCCCTACAGGTGTATGTAGATTAATTATTTTATATTGATGATGAAAGTATTGCTCAATATCAAGTTCCACATATTGGAGACAAAATAAAATGAAGCAAAGCCATCCATGACTTCACTGACACTGCAATGTATGAACTATAGAAGTGCACCACACTGTCTCACCATCACCTGCTTCTCTAATTTACAATGTAAAGCATTGACGAATGCTGGAAAAACTTCAGTGCACTTTCACTACTTTATATACTGCTATGGCTAAAAGTTTTGCATAACCCTACAGAATTGCCTATTAGCACTATTAAATCTGTGAAGGTTGTTAAAAGTTACCATGTACCAAAATCATCCAACTTCCATAATTCAAAAATGATCTAAACAGTGGTGAGCTGATCATAATAGTTATAATGCAACAGAGAAAACATGTCATCTCTCACCTTTACTATAGAAACTAGCAGGAGCATCCCTGTCTATATGCTCTACAGCTATGGCCAAAAGTTTAGCATCACCCTATAGAATTAACTAATTTTGCTTTATAAAGTCAAATGAAATGGCTGAATAATGTTACATTAACATGTTAAATGACATACCAGTTTGTAGTTTTCCATGTACTTAATGAAAAACTGACAAAAATTTTAAAAAAATATGGCATTTCAAAATCTAACATAAAATACTGTACTACTCTTATGGTTTCCAGTTTACGTTTGCAATATCATTTTGTAGTTTGTTTAATTACATGATGTTAAATAAAATATCCAAATTATTTTTTATTTCAATCCTAAAATTGTAGGTGATGCAAAATTTTTGGCCATAGCTGTACACTGGATTAAATTCTCATAGCTATTTACCCCAAATCATCATTGGTGCAATTTTTTTCTGTAATAAAATAACAAAAAACAATTATGATTTTACAACGAACCAATGCCTAAATTAAAAGCTTGAGCTGTTTACATATGGTTTCTTAACTTTAATGGGTCATTTTTGTTCCGTTGTGAAAAAATTGTGCTAATGATGATTTAGTTAAAGTAATTGTAGCTAACAAAATAGTAATGGATTGTTTCCACCATGCACATCCATTTATTTTATCCATTCTCAAATGTGCAGTTTTCAATGAAACACATGTTTTAAGAAACATGTTTTTCCATTTTAAAAGGTGACTTCTGGTACTACACTAGGTTGAAGAAATTTCTGTTTGCAAACCATGCCATGTACTTCCTGGGTCATTTTACTATTTCCTGTCAATAACCATTTAGTTCCCTAGTAACTGACATGCTTTCAGCTAGTAAGATTCTTTGACATAGAAGCAGGTAAAATGACCAAGAAGGTAAGGTAGAAACAGACTTCCTGGAAGGCAAGGCAAGCAAACTGAGAACTTAATGTTTGAGACCTATGCAGCAATGCAAGTGCAAAATGGGTAAGATGAAATTATTATTGGTAGAAAAAGTAGCCCATTGGCTCCACCATTGCTGTTGAGCCTCCAAGTGATTTTAAACCGCACTGAGCCTCCAAATAACCTGATGTTGTGTTCCTGTTTTCCTATATTTTGTTACTAAAATCCCAAAGGATCCCGGAGAACACCTCGGTGTCTTTGACAGTTTCTTCCCCACCACCCAGTGCTGAAGTCATCCATCAAGACGTCAGCCCAGTCTGTAGTACCCCGGTTCAACCTTTAAGTCAACTGCCAACACAACAGGTGAAATACACTTAAGATATTTGAAAGCTTCAGCATGTGGGTCTTTGTGATGGCATAAGAAATATTTTATTAACTCCATCTTTTTTAAAAATTGGATGTCAATCATGTAATGTGACAGACAGCTGTGCAATTCATACATTCACAACATTGAATCGACTGCTCTGTGTAAAGACAATAATGTGCATGACGTTTAGATGTTCAGATGTCTGAATGGTTCTTTGCAAGCATATTATTACTTTTGAAGGCGCTGTTTGATAGATATGAAAATGTGTATCCAGGTTCATTATGATGGGTGAATGAAACAGGCACAGCTGTCGATTTTTTAAAAGGAGCTCTGCCGAAATCTTGAAAACCTATTGGAATATGATGAGTGGTATAGTAAATGATTGTGCAAACAGTTTTTGCAATTCCAAAAATGTCTGTGTTTATTTAAATACAAACACAAAAGCCACCCCTCTACCACCAATGGTATCGGGGGGTGAACCCAGAAATTCATACAGTTAGAATCCCAGTCTCCAGTGCACGGAACTGGGCTCTTCAAAAGTTGGAGGATCGTGGTGAATGCGCGTGTTGTGAGGTGAAGGGAGTGCTCAGGACTGTGTTGGTGCCATGGCGACCAGGGTTGCCACATGCTACTCATAAAATCCTCCTATTGGTGAACCAATTCCCCCCATTTACACAATAATCGTATTGGAAAGAGAGAGTTGCATAGATAGTATTTACTGTCCTAGGATTCAAAAACAATTCAGGTGTTGCTGTAATGAACTAAAATATTAGGCATCACTAAGAAAGTTTTCTAGTTCTCACTGCTAAAAATGCTGTAAATGTGGCTTGTGCATTTCTGGCGTGTATGTGTGGTTGGCTGAAAGCTCCTGCAATCTTGTCCCTGCCACTGCAAGCCATATTTAACATTCAGGAGGCTTCCTGACTTCACTGACAACCTTGAGAAGGCATAGACAGGGGTGATTAAAGTGTTAATGACTCCTGTATAGTTTGTGCACTTTGTCATTGTTTTAGATAATTGAATAAACTGCATCATTATTAATGAGGCTTTGTTAAATTTAACTAAACCATAAATGCGGTATTTTTTTTTTCTTTTTTTTTAATGAAGCAACTGCCGCATGTTTGTTTTGATTTGTTAAAAAACAAAGTTTTAGTTTGGATTTTCAACTAATTTATAATAATAATAATAATAATAATAATAATAATAATAATAATAATAATGCTACTTAACGTAGTACAGAATTTCTCTGAAAATATTTTCTGTAAATCAAGAGCCATACACAATCTACAAGTTGCCTATCTGTTATATTCAATGCAGTGGAGGAGTGTGCATGCATGGAGGGTGGAAGAGTCAGGCGTAAGCGACTTATGGTAACAGACATGTACTATTGGCTATTGTAGTGGGCCCATCACTGTCAGAAGGTAGAATTAATATCTTTAAGAGATCATGAGAACACTATGGGAAAGTACTAAGGAGACCACTGCAAAATACATAAAATTCCCCATGTTTAGCTTAAGCCACTGATATGTAGTGGAATACCTGCCGATCTCAACTATGCACAGTCTATATCTGGCATTCATTTTGATTGGACTAATCCTACTTTACCTAAATTAACATTAAGTAGTCCAAGATTTGTGCTGATCAGGGTCTATGAAACCCACCATTGGAGTATTTGTCATGAAATTAAGTAATCTGTTATATATAAGACATCCAGCAGATGTCAATGGTGTACATACTTTCAATAAATAATGGGTGTTAAAAAATAATGGAGTGTATTTGGTCAAGTAATCATAGCAGAAGAGGTGACCATGCACAGAAATATAAATTCAGATGGGTAAGGATGGAAGATCACAAGTGGCATGAAAGAAACCTGTCCAGAAAACAAATTTTTTTTTAAAAACATTTAGGTTTGTCTTACAATTTATATTGCTGTTTTAACTGATATTTGCTTGTTATTTTTTGTGAATTATTTCAGAGTCAAAGCCCACCAAACAGTTATCTTCAGGGGTTGGATGGGAGACCAATCATGGCTGCTCCAGTTTTTACAAAGGTAAATATTCACATTTTCCTCAAGCACCATGTTTAGAGGGTGAATGTGATGTGGTTACCTATTCAACAGCATGACCTATTACAAAATATACAGGTAAACAGTTCATGGCCTATCACAAATTTTTTTTTTTTTTTGGCCACCCAAAATATCTACAATGCCCAAGTATCTGTATGCAGATTTTGCATCGCACCAATATCGTAAGGTAATAGATATGGAAAATGAATGGGTTGATTTTCTCTGTAAAATTAGTTTAGCTACAACTATATTGAAGTCCCATTCCATGTGCTGTTGAATGTGAATTTTAGAAATTATTTTATTACGTTGGAACCCAGCACCAGCTCGCTGCATTATAACTCAAAGATTATCGGTATGTTTTAATCCAAGTGCAATTCATCACTGGAAACAATCAGTCAGTTTCATCCTCTGAATCTGGCTTCTGGTGAAGTGTACAGCTTTGGAAACCCTGAAGTGTGTCTCACGGCAATTCCACACAGAGTATAATTGCATTGGATAACATGTAGATCGGTCAGTGTAGTGCATGTTTCAGAACTACCAGCATAGGGAGTTGAGAGAACAGCAGCTGGGTCGTGGATTCAAACCTGGAACTTTCCTAGTCCCAGTCCTTGACTCCTACTACTAGACTTGGCATTGAAAACGTATGAAATATATTATGCCTAACATATTTGAATTCAAACAGAATAGTTTACATTCTACCAATGCTCCATACTGCTGAGGCTTCATCTGTGCTACAATTAGTACATTACTGCAGGGCACGCAATAACTGTCAGCAATTGTCGAAGTGCCGAAACTGCTCGCCGCAATGCCTCCCAAATTTAAAAAATACTTATGGCAAAAGTTGCCTGTAAGCATGCCTTTCATTGTTGCCAGTGTCCGTCAGCACCAGCACATCCGAAATACAAACATTCACAAATTTGCTCAGTATCAGCTGGCCCTTTCTCTGTCTAATCTCATCCTGCGATAAAATTACTCATTATTATAACATAATACCTGTGTAATTGATAGTTCCCTATAAAACCATATTCTTAATTATATGATTAGGCTACTACTTATGACAGTATTATCCTGTAATCCCTATCACGCTGATATTTCTGATTTTAAAAACATAAAATAAATTCTGACAGTTTCCAAATGCTTTGAAAGTTCAAGTAGACAATTTTGAAATAGAAAGCTTATTTGTAAAAAAAAAAAAAAAGGCTGAAAAGCAGAACTTTGTAGCACAGGAGCAAAATACCATTGTGTCACAAAGAGGGCCAGAGTGGGTGGCATCAGACCAGAGCCAGGAAATAAATAAACAAAACGAGAGGTGGAGTTTGGTGGAGCTGAGCGAATGCTTTTGCTCAGCATTTAATAAATAAACAAACAGACAGAAAATAAACGGTTGTAACGATACAAAAACAGGTCACAGCACATTCGCCAAAATAAATAGACAAACAAAACGGACTAAACAAAACACGGTGAGCTTCTTTTACTTTACGTTATTATTAGTTTTATTCTCTTTATCTCTGTCTCCAATCCCGTTCTCCACTCACCGAACACTCAACCTCGAGTGGGTGAAAACATGCTGCTTTTATGC
This sequence comes from Polyodon spathula, assembly GCF_017654505.1. Lineage (NCBI taxonomy): Eukaryota > Metazoa > Chordata > Actinopteri > Acipenseriformes > Polyodontidae > Polyodon > Polyodon spathula. The sequence goes on from NC_054543.1 coordinate 17,664,280, forward strand.
AGCTGTACCGAGACTCGACTGATAATCAGTCATTCAATTGGAGTCGCGGTACGTGCACGTAAATTATAAAGTGCAATTCCCCGTGCTCACATATTACATTTTACTTGCACGTGAAGTGCTGTGCAATCCTCGTGCCTAAATACAAATATACCTTTAAAACACTCGTGTTACACAGACCCGTTTATACCCCGAGTACCAATGACTATACACCAACATTAACACACCACACGCAACATATAACAGAAAATACACACAGGGGCGGGCACTTCGTCCCACATCACTATAAGGAAAAAAATCTTTTCACCTTCTTAAGCGTTTCGTCAACAAAAGAATAGTAACGCCACGCGGCTGACAGCTGACATTTTCAAATTACTGCTGCTGTTGCTGTTGTTGAATTGCACTGCCACCCGAATCACTTAATTTGACGTGAGAGACTCAACGGCACCTATGATCGAGTGTACAGTACTCGCCATTACACAACAACTAACTAACAACAAGGGACATTTATAATTACTGTGAATTAAATAAATGAGTAATTTTAAAATTAGTAAAAATCACTTGTGTAAATTCAATTCCAAGATTTGGAATTGATCGCCGGGTTGGAGTCGACGCCATTTCATACCAAAAATAAAATCCATTCCTAAACTTCACAAAAACGGAATCGGGAATCGATTCTTCTGGGATCCCTACTATCTGATTATGTACAGTAGCTTGTACGTGAGTCTCTATGTATTATTGTTGCCATTGTTTTTTATTGCAAACAGCGGGAAGGACGCTGTCACCGAGCTCAATATGACCGCACTTCAAGGAATTTTCAACCAAACATGTTCACTGGAAGTGTCACTGATTTTTCCGTCTGTGAGCTCCATGTTAACTCAGAAACTTTTTTAAAAAAGAAAGAAGAGCTGTAAAGCGTCAACGAAGTGTTCGTGTTTACCAAATGTTCAGGTAAGCAATGGGTGCACAACAATTCATCCCTGACAATAATAATAATAATAATAATAATAATAATAATAATAATAATAATAATAATAATAATAATAATGCGCACATATCCATCTATTAATCCACAACGAGTAATATTCTTACACCAAAAAATTAAATAAATAAATAACACAAAAAACTGAGTAAGTAGTTATGACATGGTTCAAGTAGCAGCTCCCTGTGTTATTTAACTAGTATGAAATAACATGTGAACAAAACACAGTCTTCAGAAGTGCATTAATTTCTGTTTTCATTTATTTTTGTGGAATACAATCTCACTACCTTACGTAGTTCTGCTTTTTAACTAGTACAACGCGTACTTTCATGAAAGGGTTTAGAATGTGCATGCTTGAAAACAGCATACCCTTTTTTTTCATGAATTGCGTGTTGATCAGTGCACCATAACAAAACTAAATCCTTTGCAACTGTAAATTTCCAGAACTGAAACTATATAAAGTCTCTTAAATGTAAACATTTAACATTGTGTACACCCAGCTGTTCATCATTGTGATGTTGAGCACTCTGCATTGCGTGACGAAGTTTATATTTCGAGTTTTTATTTTTTTTCAAAGCTGCGTTGTTTGAACAGGATTTGAATAACAGCGGATAACAAACTACACAACAGACCGAACAACTCATTTGACCACTATCATTATCAAATTCGAGCCATGGGTAAATGTTCAACCAGTTTGCCTGAAAATCTATCTGTAAACTTTTGCTTCACTAACATCGCTTATTTGTGCTGTTGTCTTACTAAGGCTGTATCTAAGCCTCTAATCTAGAGAGAATAATTTTTTTTGCCAAATTACCCTTTGTATTTTTTCATTATAAAGGTTTGTTGTTGTTTGTCAGGTCTGAATTCTAAAGTCTGAATTCAGGCTGGGAGGAAATTACATCACTAAATGTCAATCAAAAATGTTGTAGGAGTGGGAGCATACCATATAATGGGGCATTTTGTCTGGTATTTCAGTTTGCAGATTTGCTACTTTGGGAGATTTTGATGGTTTTTGAATTGCCATTTTTCACTATTATTATACTATAGGTATTAGTGTGTGACTCACTCAGAAAACATTGATTTGTGTTTGTTTGAATTAATTTCATCAACATAATAGGTTCTCTGTATTTCTTTTTTGCTGTTTTACAAATGAATATGAAATTGCTTTGGTGCCCTTAGGTTGGATTTATGTTTTGCCTTCTTGCCCCCTAGAACTGCCTTGTTTGTGCCTGAATTTTGATGGCCACCAAAGGCAACATTGCCTTGCCGTTCGTAACCATGCCCTGTTACTGGTACCACTTGCAATGTCATAGATGATAATTTGGCAATTCTAAAAAACCTTCTGGGAACCAAAATCAAGTAAACAGAATCAGGCAGAAGAAAGTGTTCTGCAGCAACACACAGTTCTATCATTGTGACAAAAACAGAAAGATTCTTGGTGATAAGTCTCCCTCCCGACCTATGAGGATGCTATGTAAAGGGAACAGAGTGCCTGACCAGACAATTAATTCCCAGGGTTAGGTGGAAATCAGCCATCTTGAAAGAGGGCAGACATTGTGAGTGTTTTGTTTGTTTGTCCTGGCTAAAGACATACTTGTTTACTGCTATTACATGGCTAACATGATCCAGCGCTGTCGCTAAAGGCCAGCACAAAACACTGACAGACTGCAGTTCAAAAAAATTATACTTTTATTATAAATAAACACAAAAATAAAAGTGCACAAGGGCAAAAATAACAATGTTTAAACACAAATAACCAAACAAAAGCAAAACTTACAAAAAACAAAGATTTCCAGGCTGGGCGATGCCTTCACTGGATTTAGAAAATTAAAAAAATCACAAACAACAAAACACCAACCTGCTTCCTCAGCTCCCTCCTCCTAATGGGAAGCAGAGGCCTCATTTTATGTCAGGTGGCTGGGCACTGATTGATCATTAATTAAGTTAATCATCCAATCAACCCCAGCCACCTGAACATAATAAACCAAAGCAGGTAGGGGAAATTAACCCCATCCCTGCCAATTTAAAAAGGGCAGAGCTTTGCTCTGCCACATGTCGGCATAATTTATGTCTATGCATAGTTAAATCACTACTTGCCAAATGTGTATTGCCATTCAAAAATGTTGTTCGTGGACATAAAATTTTAAACACAAATATAATTGCACATAAAAAGAAATCGCACAACCAATGATAAATTATTTCTGCTGATGTCATAACCCATATACAAAATAATGCATGTATTGCATTTATTTCTCTTTTGCTAATATTTGCAAATATATTGCAAGTACATGTACGAAGAAAACCTATAATATAAAGTAGCCAATAATTAAATGGAATCTTTGTAAACTACTACTTTGTTAACCTATTATTAAATAACACTGTGTAACACAGTTTTTGTTCCTGGGTAGTAAGTGTTATTTCCTAATTGCTTATGCCTCAAAAGTATAGAAAATGGCTATTATTCCCCACAAACTTTGCTTTTGTGACCAGGACGGTGATATTTCAAAATATCACTATTTCCAATGGGAAAACGGGCAAATGTGTGTCTTTTCGTTCACATAAAGTCAGAAAAAAACAACATATGAATCCAAATTAACATGTATTTATACTAAAGTAATACAACAATGACTACAAAAGATTTAGAAGTGAGTAGTTTTTCGAGATTTACGATTATACTGTATTTATAGTATAATCGTAAATCTCGAAAAACTACTCACTTCTAAATCTTTTGTAGTTGAGTACAGTACATACTATGCTCTACAGCACAGTGCATCAGGCTTTCATGTTTTGGAGTTCTTGTAAATACTCTTATAAAAATGTCCCATAGTAAAATCATAGTAAAGTGTGACAGAGCAAAGTGAAAGTATGGTAAAGCATAGGCAAGCATTGTAAGAAAGGTATGGTAAAGTATTATAAAAACATGGCAAAACTTGGTAAACTATGGTAAATGCATATTATATGGGAAAAGCATGGGGTAAACTGTAACATTCTAATAAGGTAAACTTTTCTAAGGGTAACCGCATATACTGAAAATCTCCTCTCTCAGCAAACTGTTTTTTCTTCTGCAGACTCTCCAGGATTTGACAGCATTTGAAGGACAACTGGTTGTGCTTGAATGCAGAGTAAAAGGAGCTCCCTCTCCCAAATTAGACTGGTACAGAGAAGGATCCTTAATAGAAGACTCTCCTGATTTTAGGATTTTACAAAAGAGTAAGTTATATTTAAAGAATAGTCATGTCATAATTTAAAGCACAAATATATGTATACATACTTTATTTTTCTTTTTTAAAAATGTAAAACACTAAAGATGTGTTTTGTATAATGTCTGACATGATTTACTACATATATCTGTAGAAATATTACAGTACGTAATCTGGATAGAAACATGTAAACCATCCAGGAATGTGTAATGATTTGGAGAATAATAAAAATAAAACCTAATCTAAGACAAAGGTATTCAAACGTTTTCTAACCGGAGTTGTATATACAACCTTTATTAATATACCCCTTTGTTAATACAGTGTATCCTATAAATACAACCGGGTGCAGATTTTTTTTTTTTTTATCATGGTTTTAACACATATTATTGTTAAATCAGATGAACTTTCATAACACAACTCGCTGCAAAACATGCACTGCAGTTGACTGAGGTTTTTTTCTGTTTTTTTAAACTGAGCTGGTTATTTCGTGAACTGGCTTGCACAAATTAACAATTTTGGACCCTCATAACACATAGTACCAAGGTGTAGCTACTAATTCTGTATTCAATTATCGTATAGACATTTATCAACGATAATCAATGAATTGACGTTTTATTTTTCAAAATAAAGAGCAAACATTATTAGTCAATGAGGTCCAAAAGCAGGAGGAAAGGATCAGGTGTGTAAAGGCCATTTCCCAGGCCAAACAGGGAGAATGGATGAGATGGGAGAGTGTGGAATAATGCAAGATCGGCTGGCAAGACCTGTGGACAATGGAAAAGAGCAGGATCAGTTTCCTCATCAGATCAGCATATAATGTGTTCTCCCATCATGTCCTTTGTGTTCATCACCTGCAACATTAAGGCACATTTTGACAGGCTGTAAGGTGGGTCTTAGCCAAGGACGGTTTACTTGGCGCCATAACCAGGTGCTGTGATGTTTGGCATTGGCATTGGAAGACAAGAGTAACCTGACCAATAAGTTGCCACCAGTTCCATCAAAGCATTATACACAAAAGACAATATTCCTCCATCCAGGAGAGCAACCACCAAGAAAAGGTGTTAAAACCAAGCCTCACCGAGAACAACTGGAAGTTGCTAGAGACTGAAAGACGCTGGCAGATGTTGGTCAACGGCTTATTTTTCCACCTGAGATTGCCACCACTAAACTTTGACCAGACATTTTCTTGTGGTCTAGATCAGCAAGCCTTGTTCATCTGGTAGAGTTAACAGTGCCATGGGAAGATGCTATGGATGAAGCGTATGAGAGGAAGAAACTTCGGTATGCTCAACTAGCTGCTGAAGCGGAACAGCGAGGATGGAGAGTCTGAGTTTACTCAGTGGAGATGGGTTGTTGAGGATTTGTGGCACACTCTGCAACCTGGTTTCTCAGAGACGTTGGGTTCAGTGGCCAAGAGTTGGGTCACACAGTGAAGAACTTATCTGAAACAGCTGAAAGGAGCAGCAACTGGCTGTGGTTGAGACGGAAAGATTCTGTATGGGGATATCAAGCACAATAGAAAGAAAGCAACACTGATGTACAGGTAAGTAAGCTGGGCTGAGTTGAGTGAGGGATGGAGGGGGTTAATGCTGAGACGCCAGAATCACTGTTGAGTCCTCTTTAGGTGTCATGGGCTAGTCAACGAAACACCGAGGATGGAAGGTGCCCACTTGAAGACCCCAGAGATGTACCCTACTTAGCTCAATCCAGACGGTTGTCATGCTGATGCGCTGGGGAGACCGCACTGGGTTAATCCCTGGAGACAGCATTGCAGCCGTTGTGTGTGCTGATGCGCTGGGGAGGCAAAATGAGCTGATCCCTGGAACCAGAATTACACTTCAGCAATCAACACCAGACAGAAGGATATCTACATCATCACATGGAAAACAACGCAAATGAATTGAGATGCAGATGGATCACATTAGTTTACTGCAAAGCTACGTCTTAGTTGGTGCTTATCTTGGTGAGAGCCGAGTTTAAATCAGCATGAAGTTCAACATCTCCTCTCATGTAATGGAAATCATCTTTACTATTTTTTTTAAGCAGAAGATCGAATAACTGAAAACACTGTTGTGCATGATAGTTAAGGATATGATTCTGGCATAGTGAAATTTAGTACATTTCAAGGGCGAATTGCGAAAAAAAAAAAAGAATTCATGAAAAGGTCTCGGAAAGGCCACGAAATAATGTAGTTTTAGCTACATCAACGTACACAAGAGCTTTTAAATAGTACACCAAAACCAATAGCATAAAGAGTTTTACTTTTGAATGCTGACAAGTTTAAATGTGACTTTGAGTACAAAACCTTTGACACCAACATTTTTTTTCTTTGTTTTTATTTTAGAATACAGTATTGTAAGATGCAGGCTTTCACATAGACGGTGTCTGAAATAAACTGTGTTCCTATTTTTCTGCGGTTCTGTGTAATATGTATATACACACAAATCAGCATGTAAAATTATTGTTTTTATTATCGTGTTCAAAATTAAATGGTATACATTTTTTTTAATAACAAGAACGAGACGTTTAAATTGGTTGTTTGTACCTCCCCTTTAAAAAAAAATAAAAAGTCTAAGAGTTGAAAAGTCATTCACCTACAAGCTACACGTAAATGCTGCGTGCTACACAAGCAAACAATTCACAGATATTCTTATATTTGTATTTTCAGTGCATGGCATACTACATTTTTAAAGGAAATAAAGGCAGTGCCTAACCAAATGTGCTTTACATGCACTTCCAAGATTTTACAGATTTTTGTTCAAATTCACGATTTTCACAATTTCCGTGACATAATCATACCACTAATAATAGTTAAACAAAAAGGCACAGCTGGGGGCTCCCATGTGGTGCATCCAGTAAAGGCATTCCACGTGGAGTGGAGGATGCAGCCTATAGCCTGGATGTCACCTGTTCAAGTCCAGGCTATTCCACTGCCAACCATGAATGGAATCTCCCAGGGGCGGCGCACAATTGGCCAAGTGCTGCCCAGGGGTAGGGAGGGCTTAGGTCAGCCAGGGTGTGCTCAGCTCACAGCACACCAGCAACCCCTGTAGTCTGGCCAGGCAGCTGCGTTGTCCTCTGATGCTGTTGCTCTGATGTGGCTGCATGGTAGGTCTGCAGTATGAAAAGAAGCAGTCAGCTGACGGCACACACTTCAGAGGACAGCGTGTTTGTCCTCACCACTCATGAGTCAGCACAGGGGTGGTAGCAGTGAGCTGAGCCTAAAAATAATTGGCGACTATTAAATTATAAGAAAAGGGCACATTTGATTATAAAAATACAAAATGACTTGAGTTTTTAAAAACTGAAAGGAATATGCATGTGTAATAATAATAATAAAATACTATATTTTAACAGAAGTAATTTCTATCTGAACTATGGTTGTTCATTAATGTTAACATTTTATGTCCAAAAGCATGAATTCGCTTCATTGTTTTTTCATAATGATGTTACAATAATAAATATAAGCTTAACAGCAGATATCTGGTGAGTGCTTGGCTTTTTACGACATTCTGTATATTTGTTTGATGCCTATAGCATACCGTCAGTACGAGAACATTGCTCTTTTAACGTGCTCCTGTTTTTTCAAAACATCTGTATTAATCTCACAAATCCTGACTAATTTAACTTTCGTATTAAATTCAGCTTCTTATAATAATGTTGCCATATAATCCAAACACAGCATGCTTTGAAATAAAATAAGGTTGTCAGTTGATTTAATAGATTTCAAACAAAACAAACAAACAAAAAAAAGGATTGCCTTAATTTTTTAATCAAGAATTGTTGAATACAATAGGCCTGATTTGGCTTGTTCAAATGTAGAGGCCGAAAATGTATCTCTGCGCTAATCTACCATACTAGCACTAAAAGAAGCGCACTCTCACACACTCAAGGTTTAATGGAAACTGGCAACAGGAGCCTTCAAACTTGGTTCTAATTTGATGCATTGATTCACCAATATGTAATCGAAGCTCTGGAAATTTAAGGACAGATGATTAATAATTGATGCATTGATTAATTTTTGCATCCCTAGTACTACAGTGTCTATAGTAAGTATTCAACCCCCTTGGATGTTTTCACAGTTTGTTGGGTTACAACCTGAAATCTTGATGCATTTAAATGGGATTTATTTTCCCTTTGATTTACACAACCTACTCAAGACTTTAAAGAGGAAAGAGAATTTTTTATTGTGAAACAACAGTTAATGAAAAATAATAAAAAAAGAAATGTCTTGGTTAGATAAGTGTTCACCCCCCTGAGTCAATATTTGGTAGAACCACCTTTGGCAGCAATTACAGGTCTACCAGGTTTGCACATCTGGATTGTGCAATATTCTCCATTCTTCTTGGCAGAATTGTTCAAGCTCTGTCAAGTTGGATGGGGATCGTTGGTGGACAGCAATCTTCAAGTCTTTCCACAGATTCTCAATCTGATTCAAGTCTGGGCTTTGACTGGGTCACTCTAGGACACTCACTTTCTTCTTTTTAAGCCACTCCAGTGTTGCTTTGGCTGTGTGCTTGGGGTCATTGTCCTGCTGAAAGGTGAATCTCCGTCCCAGTCTTAGGTCTTTTGTAGACTGAAGCAGGTTTTCCTCAAGATTTGCCTATATTTAGCTCCATCCATTTTGCCCTCTACCCTTACAAGCTTCCCAGTCCCTGCTGATGAAAAGTATCCCCATAGCATGATGCTGCCACCACAATGCTTCACAGTAGGGATGGTTTTACCTGGGTGATGTGCTGTGTTGGGTTTGTTCCAGACATTTGCATTTAGGCCAAATAGTTCAATTTTTGTTTCATAGGATCACATAATCTCTTGCCACATCTTTTCAGAGCCTCCCACATTCCTTTTTGCAAATTCCAAGTGGGATTTTACATGGGCTTTTTTCAGATTTGTGGAGTACTTCAGCTATTGTTGACAAATGGACAGTTTCTACCATCTCAGCCACGGAACACTGTAGGTCTTTTGAAGCTGTCATTGGCCACTTGGTTGCTTCTCTGAACATTGCCCTTCTTACCCGGCTGCTCAGTTTGGGAGGACGGCATGCTATAAGCAGATTCTATATGGTGCCGTATACCTTCCACTTCTTAACAATCGACTTGACTGTGCACCAAGGGATAATCAATGCCTTTGAAATCTTTTTATACCCCTCCCCTAATCTCTACCTTTCCTTAACTTTATCCCAGAGTTGTTTTGAAAGCTCCTTGGTCTTCATGGTAATATCTTGGGACCTTACAGAGACAGGTGTATTTAATCTGAAATCTTGGGAACCACTTTTATTGCACACAGATGGACACCAGTTAATTTATTGTGTGAATTCTGAAGGCAATTGGTTGCACCTGAGATTATTTAGGAGTGTCATAGCAAAGGGGGCAAATACTTATCTAACGAAGACTTTTCAGGTTTTTATTTTTACTTGAATCTACCTCCTGAACCTAGGTTTTAAACTTCATTAATTCTCCAAATTCAGCTGTTAAATTTAGGTTTAATATATATATTTTTTAATATACAGTGTATATATTTATACTGGGAAGTTGGCTCTTTTGTATCTATTTGTATATAGTTGTTTTTAAATAATTATGGAACCCAAATATATAATAGAAATATGATTTTTTTTTTGTACTTTGTAATGACTTGGCATTTTAGCCTACTGAATAAAATGAAAAGGGGTAGGCTTAAAACTCACAGCTCAAAGACAAACATCTTAGCATTCAAGAAAAGAGCTATAGTTGACAGGAAGTATGTTGATGTCAGTATTATTAACTCATCAGCCATTGGAAATAGATCATTGCAACTTAAAATAAGTAATAAATAATATTCCATAAGTCAGACACACAAAAGGAAAGAATTCCATTGTCAGCTAAAGGAACTGAATATTGCTATAATTGTATGTGGAATGTTTTTGTAAATTATATGTTGAATATTTTTACAGTTGTATGTTGAGTGTTTTTGTAGTTGCACGTTGAATGTTTTTATAGCTGTATGTTGAATGTTTTGTAGTTGTATGTTGAATGTTTTTATAGTTGTATGTTGAATGTTTTGTTGTTGTATGTTGAATGTTTTGTAGTTGCATGTTGAATGTTTCTGTAGTTGCATGTTATTTTGTGAGGATTCTTCCTAGCTTGTTATTGGATACCCATGAAATTAATTCTGAAAGACAAAAAGAAATAACACTATTGTGACTCATAAAACAAATAATAAATGATAACAAAAGCTTTGACAGCATAGTATTTATGTGTCATGGAAGACTGAAATTAAAGCAAAAACACTGTTAATCTGGTTTATTAAATGTTTCCTGTTATGTGAATGGGAAAAATGCTTTGCCGTTTATTGTGGTATTTATTCTTTGTTTTATTACTATTTGATTTATTTTCATCTCTTTTCCATTCTTGCCTGTGTGACTAACTAGCCACTCATACCTCTGCAAACTTAATGCCCCCTTTGATGATAACTAGCACGCACCCACTTCCAGTGTGACCTTAATTAGACCATTAACACTTAATCAATTAGGGGTGGAGTCCACACTCCAAAGTAGTATATATAGTGACTCTCAAACCGTAACGTCATTTGAAGACATTGAAAAATACTAGATTAGTCAAAACATCTGTCATTCAATTGAAATCAATTTTAGTATTTCTCCATTGAGTGTTTAATAGTTATGGATGATTTATTTTACTCTATTTCGTTAGTTTTACTATTGACAGTCTAGAACAGCTTTTACACCTGAATAAGTCCTTCAAATGTAATACACATCATCTTGTTCTCTTTTATTAGGAAAGTGAACACCAAGTTTGTTGTTGCTGGGGTCTGTGTAATAGTCTGCATCCATGTAATTTTCTACAGGTCATAAATGCCAGAAACTGCATTAGTCTTCCGATTGACACTAACGCACCAAACATTATTCCAAAAAATGATTACAAATGTTATGTTTTCCTGTCTCTATTTAGCTTGATGATTGCAACCTCTTTTTTTTAAATTCTTTTCCAGAACCAAGGTCTATGGCTGAACCAGGTATTTGCTTCTCAAAAATTTAACATATGCATTAGATTAGTTGAATGCAATTGGATGAATCTGCTTTATTGACCAGTCATTAGTTTTAAAATATTTGCATGAAAGTAACATGAAGTTATTGGACTACAGGGCAGAAAGTACAGTAACATGCTTTGACCTAGAAGACACTGCTGGGGGGTGGGGGGTGGCAAGTGTAACATATTTGCTAAGGCATGGAACCTGAGAACCTAAGCTAGTGTAGCAATTGATAACAGGTTTTAAAATAAAAAAGACCTGTTTACTATAAAATTGACATTTTATATAGCGAATGGAAGTGCACAACAGGTAAGATAATTTAGTTAGCTACTTTTTAAATTGCTTTTAATAGGAATACACACTCTAACATGGACCACAAATTCAGAGGCGCCATAAACACTGTGAAAACACACACTTTGTTGAGCATTTTCAAGAATGTGAAATTAATCTCTGCCTGGCTTCCAGTGGTCAAGAGCTGTTATGTAAAGCTGGAGCCAAGGTTTGGTTTTCCGATCTTCAAGCCATATAAGGAGATTAAGCTCCATCATGCTGAAAGTAACCTTCAGCCCTTAAGAAGGCTAGCCTTGTCAAACTGCTGGACTGTTTACATGATGTAAACCATCTGCTGTGGCTTAAATGTCAACAACAACTTTTACTTGAAACCTATAGGGATGTGTACAGACAAAAATAATGTCCTTCCCATTAATGTGTCGATTGAAACTGACACTAAGTTGAATAGATGAGCTATTAATAGCATCACTCACGTAACACCGCCAAAATGGCGGGCCAGCCACAGTATCGCAGGTTAAAAAGGCAAATGGGTTGTACGAAACAATGAGATATGCTGCTATATATATGATACTATATATATATATATGGATGAACGTGATATGGGGGTGGGGGGATAGATCTATATATATATATATATATATATATATATATATATATATATTCAGTCAGGACACATGCAGTTCAGTGAAACAAATCACAAAATTATTAACAATGTTGCCAAATCACCCATGATGGGTCATAAATCAACCGAACAACATATTCAACGTCTACTCAGGAGCATTTGCAAGGAGAAAAAAAAAAAAAAAGTATTCTTAGGAACGCAGTGTATCAAGATCATGCTCCCCATGCAACAGTGTTGTTTTTTTGTTCCCACAATACAACACTTGGTTATAACTTTAGATTATGTCAAATGGACTGCAGTATTTGTGTAATTTGATAATTAACACAGGTATGCATTGTTGTTTTTTATTCCTTTAGAAGAAATTTGCACCTTGGTTATTGCTGAAGCCTTTCCTGAAGACTCTGGAACATTCACGTGTACAGCAAGTAACAAATACGCCACAGTGTCCAGCATTGCCTATTTAAAAGTGATAGGTAAGAAACTATGTTAATATGCTTAAATTGTACATTTAACATTCTTCTTATTAAAATAATACTGTATTTGTTTCAGAGTTTAGAACAAACGCCAGTGCAGTATGTTTTACTGCAACAGAATCACAATTGTTTATTTTTATTCACAATATTTTGTATCGTCTGTATTTCAACCTGGTATTATAAACTTTACAAAATACGCAAAATGTATTTAATTGTTAGCAGTATATGATTGTGAAAACAATCTATCAGTAGCAGTATTATTGGTAGACTATATTCAGAATGATTGCAGGTCTCATTGCATGCTGGGACAGAACTACTTGGTTACATCATCTTTTATAGGATGATTGCAATTTTACAGAAGGGAATACATGGATCTTTTTGGTTTTGTTTTTTCTGAGTAGCAGTGTGATAAAAGATAAAGTAGGGGATAGTTATCTTTTTATGTTGTCAAGGAGAACTACAGTACTTGTATAAGGCATAACTTATGCCCCACACAAAGGAGATTCTTGCTCCAACATGCAGAAGAAGTAAACAAAGGACTCCTGGTAATAGTATTGACTTTTTATGTATGCCCCTAACTTGGCAGAGTCTATGACTCAAGAAAAGGACATATTAGGCTTTGTGGACCATAACAATGATAAACATAAAGAAGAGAGAGTATCTTCGACATTCTGACACATTTTACAAAGGCATTTGTTCTGATACTAATATTTGATGTACTTTTTTATATTTGCATCTATATTATGCTTTGATGTAACACTTACCGAAATTGTGGAAGGATTAAAACCACACCAGTGTGATGCGACAATCCAATATTTACAACAATGCAACACCGATGATAGAATGGGTACTTGCTTAGAACAAATGACCAAAAGGAATGAGGTTTACACTAATATAACTGGGATGTAAGTCCAGTTTTTGTGAACTTGTCATACCTAAAAATTGAATTGACCAAACAGAGAACAGCTTTCCCTGGACTGTCTGTTCCACCAACCATTAAAGTGCTCTAAATACCTATAATGTGCAGAGCTAATCTGTTACTGTGACGGGGTGTCCTCCCCTTGTGCATATTTATGTATTATTTGTATTATTATTATTATTTTGTATGTATGTTGTACTTATTTAGTATTTGAGTCTGTCGAAAAGCCAGTCTCTTAAAGTGTAACTGGCGTGGATGGGGTTAAATACCCCATCCCTATAAAACCTATGGGGATGTGGCTGCAGCTTTAATAATTCTATTAATAGGTAATTAAGGCTCCAGCCACAAATATAAAAGACCCACTCCAGGCTCATTAGGAGAGAGAAGTCAAGGAGTAGAGAACGGGAGCGAGGAGGTAAAAATAAATAGCCTGAAAAACAAATGCTATACGTGCTGGCACAGAACCAGCACGATATGTTTTGTCTGTTAGTTATTATTTGTCTGTTTTGTTTTGTAAAAGTGTTTTATTTTTGTTTAAACTTTTTATTTAATAAAGAACTGCGTGAGCAGCACTTTTTCATACCCCAGTACTGCCTCTCGTGTCTATATCTTCCGGGCCTGTGACATCATCCACCAGCCATCAGTGTGACAGTTACCAAGAACACTTAATCGTCTCATTATGCAATCCATGGCCTGTTTTGCTGCATTATCTTTGGGCACATGCTTTTCTATATATGCTTCTTTCATGAAAGTTACAAACTTCTCATTTCCTGTTTGCAAGTCTATGCATGCAACAACTACTTTTTATCTTTACGTCTCGAACAAAGTTTTTTTTTTTAATTATTATTATTATTCAGTGAATAACCTGTTCTGTTCCAATAAGTGGTATTTCAAAGATTGAAAGGTCTGGGAATTGTGTTATTTATTAGAGTGAACTAAAGGTAGAATATATCAGGAATACAAAATTAAATAATTTTGTCACCTGTGTATCTTCATCTTGTTTAGTTTCCGATTCTTTTGTTTTGATTTTGATTAATTACGTCTCCTTCGTGTGTGTGTGTGTGTGTATATATATATATATATATATATATATATATATATATATATATTAATAGACCTATTCTATATAATCTATATATGTATATATATTATCATTTTTTATTTTGAGCTCATATTTTCAAAGGTAATTACAAAATGCTTCACCACAATGGTTTTTAACATCTTGAATGTGAGGCTTTGTAAGATAATTTGATTATTAGTCTTACCGTCAACATCTGTGCAAGTTTCCCTGTAAAAGAATCATCAGACTCATTGTATCTAGTTAGACTTAAGTTGAAAACATATTTATGTGAACCTTGCTGAGATGGACACAAAATAAGAACTGTAAACCAAATACCATGAATGATACGTGGGTGAGAAAATGATTTCATTTTCTACCTTTAAGTTCACAATGTTGTATCTATCTATCCACACACTGTTTAATAAACAAACCATTTCAATGTACTTCCCCACAGGCAAACAAAACCGAAATAACAATCACTTGAATGCCATCGGCAATATAGCTCTGGAACCCCCTGAACCCAAAGCCCAGGCCCCTCTCCCTGAAGTAACTCCTCCAGAACCCTGCTTGAAACCCAAACTGGAGGGAGTCCTGGTCAACCACAAAGAGCCCCGCCCCAGTTCCAAGCTGGGGTTGCGTGTGCACTTTAAGCTGCCCGATAATAGAGAAAGGGAGACATCAGCCGAGGAAAATGACGACGTGCTTCGTCATAGTTTGGGTATTGTCGTATGTGTCGCATTGCGTCGGTGTTGCCTCTGGTGTGAATGGTCAGGTTGCTGCAAAACTATTGTGTCACCCAACGATAAACTGCACCACGTCCTGTGTGTAAGGACTTTACAGTTTGTGTTTATCATAAAAAAGAGAAATTCTCTGACTAATATTAAATGTTTCTCGTCCTTTTTTTATTTTTATGACCAATTACTGAAGCATTTTCTTCAATTTGAACTGCATGATTTGACTGCAGCAGTTTAACAGTACAATATTATATTACAACAATAATTGATAGCTACAGATAGATTTCAAGCACATTAGAACTAATTATGGCCTGTATGAATTGCTTTTCATATCACTGCATCAGAACACAGGTAGAGGGATCTGTACATAATGTTCAAATAAGAGGTGAAAAAAATAAACACCGGTCACACTAGGATGTAGTGCCACGATGGGCAGACACGATCGCACTGATTCAACATGACCTCTAGGTATTTAAATCATTCTGGATGGATACGTCTCTATACCTTCTATACCTCAATGATTACTGCTTTAGGAACGTTGGGAGTGGAATTGTGCAGTAATGTATTCTCTCCAGAGGTATAACTTTATTCCAGTTCATCCTCCAATTCACCATTATACATATGTTTCTAAAACCCTCTCTTCCTGTGGTCCTGTTTCCATCTGAACAGTCAATGCATGCACCACCCATTCTTCACCTTGTAAACCTGACAGTTTTTTGCATTTCTGTCCTGTGAATGACCTGATTTTTTTCTTCTTTTTTTTTTTTTATTTGACAATTGACACGCATGTTTATTGTGGACATGTGTTTGTTTGTTTTTTTTTCCAGAAGGAAACAAGGAATTACAAAGTCTGGAGTTTGATCTGTAGCTGGTTTATCTCATACTCTGTATTGAGCAAACTGTTTCAATTTGCTTTCCCACAGGCAACGAGAACAGCAGTTATGTTGCCTCTAATGCTGCTGGCACTATAACAGTGGAGTCCTCTCATCTCAAAGCTCCTGCTTATCTTCCTGAAGCACCTCCACCAGACCCTCCAGGCTGCCTAAAACCCAAACTGGAGGGGGTCTTGGTTAACCACAACGAACCCCGCTCCAGCTCCAAAGCGGGGTTGCGTGTGCACTTCAAGTTGCCAGAAGACGACAAGGAAAGTGAGGCTTCACCTGTGGAAGGTGTTCTCTTTGCCAAGCAGCAGCAGGCAGGTTCTCCATTTGACTTGGTCAATGGGCAGTCAGCAGGGGCAGCAGTGCCAACGTCATCAGTCAAAGAGCCGCCACCAGTGCTGGCAAAGCCAAAACTGTGAGTATGCTAATTTACATGGCACGTGTTTTTGTCATCCTCTGGAAAGTAAGTTTACCACATCAATGACATGGTGCGTTGATGTGGTAAACTTACTTTCTAATCACCTCTGTATAGATACATTGTGTTTTATGAACAGTTATTTGTAACATTTCTTTGGATTTAACTTCTTATCCTGACATAGGTTTTATATGCATGCAAGGTCAATTTTGCAAGGAAACGTGGCTTAACCATGTTCCATTATTTAAGTTGCTTAATGTCTTCTTGAAATTAGTGAGCAACAGAGTTGTCTTAACTAATGTATTCTTTTTTCTGTTTTGCATTCATTTACATTTTTACCATTTTCTATTTCAGTCATCACATCCTGATGACTTTTCAGAAGATTAAGGCTCCCAGAATAATGTCTGGTACAACACAATGTGGATGTAGGAAATATCACCATGCTCCATGTGTCAATCCTTTTAACTTCTGACTTTAAATAGTCATCAAATCTTGGTGACTCTCTGAAAAAGAAAATGATACAAAGGGAATCTAAACAACAATATAGCTAAAATAACTCTAATATTTTGCATCTACTTAAAATTACTATTTAAATTAAATACCTAATTTGTTTATTTTTATACAGGGGTATTTCAAATAATAACTGTGTGTGTGTGTGTGTGTGTGTGTGTGTGTGTGTGTGTGTGTGTGTGTGTGTGTGTGTGTTTTGAAGTAAAACCCTTTAAGAATAACCCCCAAGATCTTACAACTGGTAAAGGCTGACTTACCGGTTTCCTCTCTGCAGCTTCACAGAAATGTGGCAGGGCTGTCTGTTGTTAACAAGTTCCTGGATGACTTAACACCTATAACATTTTTTTATGGATCGACCATAATAACTGATTCAGCTGCTGAGCCAACGCACAGTTACTGAAGCGAAATCCAGAACAGCAAAAAGCTTATATACAGTAGAACCACATTTCTCCTAAATGGCTAAGTTCCCAACTAGAATATTAAACTGTTGATGCAACAACTCTGCCTTCAAAACAGACATGTCCATCACCCATTTACCGGTGTAAGGGGAGTATGGACTTGTTTGGTAAAAATACAGTGAATTCAGGCAGACAACAGACAACAAACAGCAGTAAAAAACTAACAGTGCACTTGGCAGGAATGTGTTAGTCCCAACACACGCTTACATTTTTTGTCATACAGTTCATCCAGCATTTTTAAGGTCCTTGTTCAATAAATGAGGACTGTTATGCGCTGATCCTGTCCTTCATTCTGTCTGCATGGGGGCACGTGACAACTGCCTTGATTCTACGTCAATCTTCACTAAACTTTATTTTGCATTCCTAGCATCCAGCAAATGTTCTGGAATGCGTTTGGTTATAATCCAACAAGCTCGTAATTTAAATTATTTTCAACCTAACCAGGTACTGAGCGATTATAACAAGTTTATGAGGACACTTGGTGCGTTTTTGCACTAGTAAAATTGAAATTCACAATAAAATTTCTCTTTGTATTATTTTGACCTTGCTAAGTTAAGGCATCTTGGCTACAGATTGATACTAAATAATGTATACTGTCAAAAAACATTCTAAAATTACACAAAAAATGTAGCAATACTAATTCCATGAGAACTGTGTGGGGGGGGGGGGGGGGGGGGGGGTGACCATGTTTATTTTTATAATTATTAATCCTCAGACAACTGCTTCACAGTTGTTCATGTTCTAGAGTAAATACCGCTTCAAGCAGCTGCATGTAAATAGCACTGAAAATCATAAATTATTATTAACCCTTAAAGGGGTTATAGCTAGTGAAATGATTTCATAAAATCAATCCTGTCACACACTGCCATTTTCAATGTATTCTGCTGAAAGAAAAATGTGCAAATATATATTTTCATTTAAAACCAGACATGGTAATGGTAGCTAAAACCATACATGTTAATGGTAGCTAAAACCATACATGGTAATGGTAGCTAACAAAACAATTACATACAGTAAATCATTGCCATGCAGCACTTCTATAAGGTAGGTCTCAATGTGCAGTTTTAAAAGAAACACCTGTTATAGCAGTATTTAAATTTGAAAACATGGTATCTGGTACTGCTCTCAGCTCTCAGTGTTGGCACTTGCACTTCCTGGGTCATTTCCCCTCTGCAGAGTCTTCTGGGTCAAGGCTGTTACTGTCTGAAAGCTTGTCAGTCAATAGGGGGAAGCAGCTAATTGGTTTGTTATTATTAGATAAGAACCAAGTGAAGGGGTGAAGAAATTTCACTCCAGCTAAATGACCCAGGAAGTACAAGGCAATCTAAAAACATGGCTTACAAAAGATATCCCAGATGTCATGTTTTGAAATGAAAATACATGTTTGCTATAAAGTATGTTTCTTTTAAAACTACACATTTGAGACCTATATAATGAATGGATGTGCACAGCAGAGGGATTTTATGGAACTATTTTGTCAGATACACTTACTTTAAAGAAAGCTCTCAGTCTGCCTGCCCTATTTTCAGGCTGGGTGTTACTGTTTCATTTTCAAGGTCGTTTCACCTCAGGCAGTCTTTTGGCTCAAAGCAAGTCAATGGCTGCAAAGCATGTCAGTCATTAGGAGAAGCAGCTAGATGGTTATTGACAGGAAAGAAAGACATTGAAAGGATGGACAAACATACCTTACAGTATTGAGTGTGTAAAGTCATGGATGACCACATAAAAGCTTTTCTGGAATTTACTTGTATTATTGTGACAAACCATTTTACAATGTGCAAGTTGTTCTTCTTGAAGTAAACATTCACTTTTTTCAGAAAGGTATAACATGTGAGCTAAGTACTCAAAGTGATACAGAACAGTATTTTCTTTAATTCCCTTGTTCTACCTACATTGCATGTATTTAAAGACATTGGATTGGCGTGTAATAGATCACCTTACACATCAATATGTTCAAGTCAAGGTACTACATTTGATAGGTAAGCAATTCCCTTTCCTGAATAACTGTTCTGTTTTCCTTTAAACCTCATAGGTGTGGCAAAGTGTCCCGTCCCTCTGTGTATTTTGTGTTGTATGTTGTGTGTTAATGTTGGTGTATAGTCATTGGTACACAGAATATAAACGAGTCTGTGTAACACAAGTGTTTAAAGTGTATATTTGTATTTAGGCACAATGATTGCACAGCACTTCACGTGCAAGTAAAATGTAATAATATGTGAGCATGGGGAATTGCACTTTATTAATTCACGTGCAGTTGTACTGCGATTCCAATTGAGTAATTGATTAGCAATCGAATCTCGGTACAGCTGCATAAAAGTGCTCAGCTTCCCCAAAACTCCACCTCTTTGTTTATTTCCTGGTTCCTGTTTCTGGTCTGACATCACCCACTACAGGCGTCTTTGTGACAATAGGCTATTTAAAAACAGTGTCTACAGCGTTTTATATGCAATTCATGAATTGTTCTTACTGTAACATGGTACACTAGAAAGAACAAAGTAATGGTTTGTTAAACATACTTGTTTTTATTGCAGATTGCTTATTTATAGTAACAGACCTAAACATGCCAGAAACCACAGCCCCCCGTCAATGGCATGACTAAAATGTATGAGAACTTCCAACTGTTCAAAAGTTGATCTCCACAACTCTAAGCAACAGACATGAGCAATGACTGTCAAATATGCTAGGCAAAACAATGAATAAATGTTTCACTCTAAGGCGTTGGGGCTGTTCAGCTGCTGTTTAGTTGTGTTCATCCTCAGAACAATGACTCTAGTTTATGTTTCATTCAGAGGCAACTTTAGATAATAGAAGGCCATTTCTTTTCTAATACTATTCTTTTTTTCCTCAAAGATTCTTTAAAGAAACTTTTTTTTTTTTTTCTCTTCTCAGTGATTGATGCTAGATGCATGAAATTCATCTTTCAATATCTTTACAATTTTAGACATGCAGCATACATATTTGTTAATAATAATGTCCCAAATGCCTTAAGGTCCGTAGATACTGTAGTTCTGCAATGGATTATCAATGTGTATAGCATCTCAAAATGTTATGGCATATCATTCCACCTATGGCAGTGGGATGGAATAGATTTCTGCTATAGTGTCTGCCAAGACGGGTACATAATTCAGTGTGACGCCTGTTTTGACAGTTACCATTGCAGAAACCCATAAAACGCAAGAATAAATATCCCACTCAGTCACTCGGCCCCGGTTGTAATGGGTTAAAATGTGTAATGCCACACTTGGAACTTCACGCTTGGAAGAGAGGGGTTACAGGGCTGTGCTGGGCAAAGGTACATGTTGTAACCAGTCCATGGTCATAACTTCACGTTAGAATTGAAGACCTCTTTTGAAAGAGGTAGAGGGCAATGAAGTGATGAAACAGACTTCCAGAAGAGGGATAGGAATGCACTCTTCGTTGAGGGTTAAGTTAAATACATACAGGTGCTTTTATATTAGACCGATAAGAAGGATTTGTCAACATGTTTCAGCCGCATCCAATGGATTTCCTTACTTACTTTACATACTATATACTGTGTACAAACTTTTGCATCCATAGCTTGAATATCTAACATAGACTACCATTTGATTTAACAGGCCTAAGTTTCATAGGTTCTGTGACATCTTACATCTACACCAACATAAATTTGTTAGCTATCCTATCTTATACTGTCCCTTTACTTTTTTTCATGTCAGTCTTGGAATGGTGGATTGAGGGATCACAATGTCTTGACAAAGTCATGCGATGGCTAACAGCTATAAACTGTAAAGAGCTGTTGAAAGCAATGGCTTAGTCTATCCCAGTAATACAAAGGTTGGTCTGATCTACAAAGGAAGTTACTGAACACTTCTGGATACATTGCTTTACTGTGACAAGAAAATAAACGATTGTGACTGGAAGTGTGAGAATATAAATAAAATAAAGAGTAGTGTCATTCACATTAAATTAATATATTGTGTCATAGAGTAAGTGGAAACTGACAGCAGGGTTAACAAAGGGTTAGTTAGCGATTTCTATAAATAATAATAATGGGGTATATTCAACAGACCTAATTCTACCACTGTTTTATAATTAAATTAAGACCAAACCTGTCATTCTAATTACTTTTAAAGACAAAAAATAAACTTAACAGACTTCACGCAGTATAGGTGTTGTTTTTCACTTCTTTAAAGATTGAAACAGATCCACGACAGTTTTCAATTGAATAGACCTCATAGTCACTTTACTTTTATAAATATACTTTTGTCACTTGTACTTCCATGAGTGAAGCTTATGTTTCCGACTGTTGATAGAATAATAATTTAATTTGTTATTTAACAAAGAAAACATCCCTTTTATATGTGCCACAGTAAATTTGCACAGTACTTTGCTGTGTTTTTACTATAAATTTACTGTGCTTTACTGTAGTAAACCACAATTTTACCATTCTTTACCAACTTGTCTGTGATTTAACATGATGCCCACAATGGCAACATCTAAATACAGCTTACAGTAATAAACTTTTACACAGGATAACAGTTTTTTATAGATTTTTATTTTTGTTACAGTATGGGTTTCATGAACCGATTCATGTGCATGAAATTCTTTAAAATGCATGAATCATACATTACCAATCTTGCAATAAATATTTTTTTAGTAGTTGTACTGCTGACAAAATAATGACATGCTTATGCTTTGCTATGTAGTAATTGCCTGTTTGTAACAGCGCTTTTGTAACACAACATTACTCAGAAGAGTAATTTATTATCCTTTGTCAGAAACGACATACTTTTCTCAGCTGCTCCTTTTTAAACAATTTTAATTCTGCCTTTAAAAGTAATTTTATCTTGTTAGTTGTTTTGCTTTGGTGGTTTAACTGTTTAACTTGCATTGTTACAGCATGTTAATTTTAACTGAAGAATAGTGCTCTAACTACAAAAGCACTATATTTTTACATATTAATTTGTAGTGGCTTTTAACACACACAGCAGAACATTTAAAGAATATTGACTACATTTTCAAAGCATTTACTCCAGTCTTTAATTAACTACTATTTTTGGGATTCAGAAAAAAACCCTTTTAATATGATAAGGCTAGAAGCATACAAATAGGTAATATAATACAATGTCTTCCAAGTATCTTCAAGCTGTTTGGTAACATTAATATGAAAATCTGAATTATTTAAAGACTGGAGTAAATGCTTTAAACACTTTAAAAAGTAGCTTTTTCTTAGTTTTTACTTACAGTGACTTGAAATCTGTTCCTTGTAATATTAACTCTACAATCTATACTACAAAGTCTTTATGTAGTTGTTATTCAGCATGCATGCCTATATCTTTTATGACATGTGTATGATATGCTGCCCTGTGTAATACATGCTCTGGAAAACTTGTAAACTTTAGGATATAGTGCATGTTTAATTCTGTAAACTAGATATTTTAAAAGGTGTTGCTGTTTAGGCTCAACCGCTTAAACCAAGTAGTCAATCTGGCTATGGGTAGAGCAGCACCCATCTTTC
The DNA here is from genome assembly GCF_017654505.1 of Polyodon spathula. Lineage (NCBI taxonomy): Eukaryota > Metazoa > Chordata > Actinopteri > Acipenseriformes > Polyodontidae > Polyodon > Polyodon spathula. The sequence continues at coordinate 17,687,342 of NC_054543.1, forward strand.
TAATTAACATCTTACTTCTGGTCTAACTTGATCATCTTAGCAACAAAAAGAGCACACCCAGTGTCTGATATAAGTCAACTGTCGCTGGCTAGGATCCTCTTTTGCAATTGATGTACTGTCATACAGATAACTGACCTTAGGTCCAGGCATGTAGATACATTCTGCGAAAACTAAACGCTTTTGATGTGACCGAAAAATGTGGACATGTTTATTGAATCTACTAATTGTACTTTAGTTTCACGTCAAAGATCAAATTGCATCTCAAGACAAACATTGTGTACTGGCTTACATTCCTCTTGTGGTGAGACCTATATTTATAAAGTCGTTACGGCATTGCTGTGGTGTGTTACAAGGTGTGGTGTGGCAGGGTGGGGGTATTCACTGACACGGGAGATAGAAGTTGGTACCTGAAAACACAGCACAGGTGCCCAATTTTATTATTATTATTTTATTTATTTATTTTAGCCTGCAGAGGAAGCTCTTGTCTGTGGCCTGTATACCGGCAATGGTAATCAGGACCACAGGGTTACCAACACAGGTATCCGCTGGTTCGTGCAGGTGCACTCACAGGTTCTCAAAAATAATAATGTAAATCAAAGGTGAAATGAAAAGGGAAACTAAAACACAATAGTAAAACTACAAAGCAGAAGTGCTGCTTACGCAGTGCCCCCCCTGCCGCTATGCCAGTCAGCTCGGGTCTCTGTCCTACACTTTGCTGTGCACTATACACTGGGGTGGCCTATCACTACACACGTCCCCTCGGGTAGGTAACCATATATTAATAATTTGTTTTTTTAAGGCTGGCTGTCTTCCTCAGCTGTGCTTGCCTGATTTTATTCTCACTCCCACCACTGCCGTTCATTGTAGTCCACTGTGGCAGAGTTCAGACTACCCTATTACATCCACTAATAGAGTTTTTGAGAGAAAGTGGCCATGAGAAGCTTACATCTGTAAACAGTGGTTTTAGAACAGGTGTCATTAATCAGGTGTCATTAATCATTGCTTTCCCTTAACTGAGTAATAACAAAACAGCTGATCTCCATAGAAAACAATGGGAGAACAGTGTCTGCTTGTTGTAAAATTCATAAATCGCAAAAAAACTAAAGCTGCACGGTTTAAAGTCACGGACAGAATGTCGAAATAACACAGGTGCTGAGTTTTTTAAACACCTGTATAGTTTTAGAAACTAGAGTGAGAAATGTATTAGACTGAAAAAGTTATTAATAAACGCTGAGCACTTTTCATACAACTGTAGAACTGTAAACACCAGGCACACATCTGACAGTTAATATACAAGATAGCAATTCAGAGGCCTGGTGTTATCAGTGCAAGTAAACATTGAGGGTCAGTGCACCCAGTGTTTGGCAAGCTTCCTTATTATTATTATTATTATTATTATTATTATTATTATTATTATTATTGCATTAGTTACAAGTTGAGGCAAAAAGGAAGAATTAGGTTTTCAGCCATGTTTTTACTATACAAATTCCAGCTTCAAAGGAGTACCACTTTTGACACTCCTCTGAGGCAGAGTGGAACTCCCTCAGGGCCTTGTTCCAGTCATACACTTTTAGATTCACCCAGAAATGGAAACTAAAAGAGTTTATTCATGCTGAGCTGAAAAAGCTACATTTATGTTTTTACCACATCTATTTAACAATGCAGGCAATGCATTTTCATATCTCGGCATTGTGGTACATTTATTGTTACTCAAATATATAAAAAAAATGTCAGGAAAATATTGAGAATCTTTGGGTACAAATGAGCCTTGTTAATGGCCATTTAAAAGCATAATAGCTTTCTTCCATGATTCAATTGCTTTGCTAGTCTTTTTTTTTTTCCAGCCTTAAAAGAGACTTTATTCTTAGTTTATTGCAATATTACTGCTTATACAATGCTCAGGCTTGTTTAAGTCCATTTTAGTTTAGCTGATGCAGCACTAACTTCATGCAGGGAATTATTTTGTTACAATCACAGTTTTATGATTTAAGCTTTTTCTTCTTTAAATCCACAGTCTGACCTGGATCTGCAATAAGACCAGACAGGCCGCCTGTATATATGTTGAATATATTGACTTCTAGGGGTATGGAGGCACTCGACTTCGTCTCGTGCTTCCAAAAATATAATTAAAACAAACCGTTTGTCAACAGCAGTGTTGGAGTTTTCATGGTGTTCATTGTCTCCAACTGCAGCATGACCCACTGACCCCCATCTTAGTGTCTCTATTTTTTATTAAGTAAAATGATTTTACTTAATGTTATGTATGTTATTCATATTACACTACTAAAAATATTTAAGAAATGAATAAAACGCTGCATTGTGAGTCACCAGTTTCTAATACTACTCAGTTATTAGGAGTAGCACAGAATAGTCGACTAGTTCAATAGTAAAGTGGCAAGCACATGCTTGTCACATGTGTGGTTCAGGTGGTTTTGAACATCAATAAATAGTGTTTAAAAAAGCCAAGCAGTTTTAAAATATATTGCACAAACAGAAACATGTTACGAAGCAGTACTATATGTTCACATAGAGTCCCAGACATTATCAAATACATATATAGATATTTTAACGTGGCGACTAGTCAAGTTATTCGACTATTTTTCTCATCACGTTGTTAGCTGTTCTACCACTAGTCTTTATGCAGTTCATATTCATTAAAATAAATATCTATAAACATGTTGGGCTGTATTGAATTGATTGAAGCTGTGGAGGATCGTATTTTGCAATCTCTTTAACTCAGATTACCTAAACACCTCCTCGCTGGTGTATCAGTATTAAGCTGCTAACTAGGCTTATTAAAAGCAAATGTTTTCTGTAGGAAATACGGATGATTATCATTCCTGGTATATGGAACAGTCACAAAAAAATAGCAAATTTGTAGTTTGGACCCAAGCATGCATGAAAAACTGATCTATGTGAAACAGTATTGTACACGTGAATGTAATTCAATTTTGGATCACAAATAAAATAACAATACGTTTTGTTGTCTCAGCCAAGCCTGCTGTGGACATTAATCAGCTCACAACATCCAATTTATGCTTTAGAGATGCAGACATGGTCAGGCTTAAACAATGCTTGTAGAAATGAGAGACGAAGGTCTTGTGATAGCTTCATTCCTGACTGTATACAGATTCAGTGTCTACTCATTACACTTTTGACAATGCTAAGGGCTAAATTTGTTGTCTTCAAAGTATTCACTTTCATTTTTGCTGCAAAGAGAGAAACAATGTTGATCTTATAAAACCAGCAATAAACATCTCTGAATTGCTCGATTGTTTCTTGCTAGTTTTATAACATTAAGTGGTAAAGAACATCATATCTTTTTTATTGTAAACTCTGTGCTTCCTGTACTTCCTTGTGTGGCCTGTCTTTCACTGTAAAATATAACATCAACACATTCAAGTCATGAATGTCTGTCTTCTCTTACAGACATATAAATCATTTTAAAAGGCTACTACATTGAAATAATATATTTAAATATATTTGGGGAGGAAATATATTAACAAATATTCTCAGATTTTTTTGGTAATAGTAAATTAAGTTTCAAATTTTTCAGACTGTTTAAATATTATATAAACAAAATAAACCAACATAAAATGTGGCAATTTATAATAATCAACACATATTGAAATATATGTTGAAATGTGTATTTCATGTGAGTTGTATTATATTTTTTCTGCTGTACCTGAAAGGCTGGATACAGCAATGTGTGGTCTACCGTAATAATGACATGCAAATACCACCAAAACTACAATGATAAGACAGACTGCACATGGAAGTAACAGTTAAGTAACAAAGTTTATTCTAAAAAAAATAATGTGTTCTATATCGCGTTAATGTTGTTTTTCTCCTTGCAGAAAAAATGGGATCCTACTTTGCACTGGTGCCAATCAAACGAAAATGGGGCACTGTGATTGGGGACGGAGTGAAACTCCTACCAAAGCTAATGGAAGGTAGGAAATACATTATAAGGCTGGAAAATACACTTTTCAAAAGTGTAATTACATAACCAGGGGCTCGGTGTCACTGTTTATCTAAGATCATACACCATCACACCCTTTCTAACCAACCAGATTATCTGATAATATACTACTACTTTTAATTTCCATAGTATATAAAATGGAAACTGATATATATATATATATATATATATATATATATATATATATATATAACGTGGTTTACCAGACCCTCCAGCTGTACCGATTTTGCCGGATTGACTGGCTGTCTTTGATACCAGATACCGAATTTTGAAATCCACTCTCTCCCGAGTATAGTGGCTATGCTGTGTTGTGTTGTTGTGAGATAACTCATAAAAAACATACATATTTTAAAACAAAATTCATGCTTCTCTGTGAAATTCCACAAGGATTTGAAACATATAGTACTGCCAAGAAAAGAAAAAAAAGTACTAACTCACAATCAAGGTAAATACATCTATTACCTCGAGAAACTAAACCTCTGAATTCTGAAAAATAATGTATTCTTGCCTGTAGCTGTATTTTTTATTGTGTAGTTTTTATACTTTAAAAGCCAAAACAACTACCTTAAATCTGCTCTAACCTTATTTCAAAACTACTGCAATTGTGTTTCAAAGACATTTAACAGGACATAGAGGCAGCCATAGTAAGTAGTGAAATGTAATAAAGTTTAGGATGTATTTTCTGTTAGTATAAAGAAAAGGAACCTGAGAAATATATAACCGCTAAAATCAAAGATGGCAAAATTCTACTTAATTTATTACACTTTTACCTCATATTTAGCTGCCTTAAAAAAAAAAAACATTATATGGTACAACCAAATAAATAGTCTCTCACCCTCTTAAAACCTAATAAGGCCCCACAGTTTGTGAAGCATTACAGTTCATTTGATCCCAATGTAGAGGCACACGTTGTTCTGTCTTGGGGTCTGATAAATTGGTGTTGTGTACAGTAGTTCTGGTCTGTGTAGTTCTGTATTGGGGTCTGATAAATTGGTGTCGTGGGCCGCCGTCGCACAGCCTGGCAGCTGCAGGAAACATTGCTGTGCTGCCATAAAATGAGTGGAAAGATAAACAGTTAGCTGGGAACGGTTTATACAGCCTGCTTTAAAACATAAACAAAGGTAGCAAGCATTGGGCCTACAAATTGGTTTATTTTACTGAAGGCCCAAGCACCAATTCAAATGTATAAAAACACAGCAGGACTTTAACCATGACGCATGCTTTACACAGAAGGCTGTTTTCTGTAGCTTGGACTAAGAGATTCGTAGGGCTTTAATTGTTTCTAGTTAACCTCTTTTGCTTCATATACACACAATTCTAATATAAGCACTGTGTTTGGCATTAGTTACAGATTAAATACAACCATGTATAATCTAAAGTACTATTTAAATATAGCTTTTTCAACTTCAGCAAAGCATAGTACTTTGCAAAGCAAGAGGTTTCCTCTTGCACATGTAAGTTGGAATGAATATGCAGGTTAATGGGAAATCATGTATGTAAGAATAGTGCTAATGTTGTATCTACCCATACGTAAACAGCTACACTTAGTGCCTATAGACAGTCTTCACCCTTTCAAAATTTTGACCTTTTGTTGCCTCATAGCCTGGAATTAAAATGCATTAAAATATATATATATATTTTTTTACATTTATCTACACATCCTACCCCACAACTTCCAAGTGAAAAAAATATTCTAAAATTTGTAGAAAATTAATTAAAAATAAAAACTGAAATAGCTTGGTTGGATAAGTGTCCACCCCCCTTGTAATAGCAAACCTAAATTAGCTCAGCTGTAACTAATCACCTTCAAAATCACACACCAAGTTAAGTGGCCTCCACCTTTGTTAAATTGTAGTGATTCACATGATTTTAGGATAAATTCAGCAGTTCCTGTAGGTTCCCTCTGCTGGGTAATGCATTCCAAAGCAAAAATTCAACCATGAGCACCAAGGCACTTTCAAAAGAACTCTGGGACAAAGTTGCTGAAAGACACAGATTAGAGGATGGGTATAAAAAAATATCAAAGGCCTTGAATATCCTTTGGAGCACAGTCAAGACTATTAAGAAGTGGAAGGTGTATGGCACCACCAAGACCCTGCCTAGATCAGGCCGTCCCTCCAAACTGGATGACCGAGTAAGAAGGAGACTGATCAGAGAGGCTTCCAAGAGGCCAAAGGCAACTTTGCAAGAGCTACAGGCTTTTATGGCTAAGACTGGTCAAAGTGTGCATGTGGCAACAATATCCCAAGCACGCCACAAATCTGGCCTGTATAGTAGGTTTGCAAGAAGGAAGACATTACTCAAGAAAGCCCACATTGAATCCTGTTTGAAGTTTGCAAGAAACACTCTGATTCTGTAGCTATGTGGCAAAAAGTTTTGTGGTCTGACAAAACTAAAGTTGAACTTTTTTACCTAAACGCAATGCATTATGTTTGGCGCAAACCCAACACAAAGCATCACCCAAAGAATACCATCCCTACTGTGAAGCATGATGGTGGCAGCATCATATTATGAGGATGTTTGTCATCGGCAGGGACTGGGGCACTTGTTATGATAGAAGGGAAAATGAATGACGCAAAGTACAGAGAAGACCTTGAGGGAAACCTGCTGCCTTTTGCTAGAAAGCTGAAACTGGGACTGAAGTTCACCTTTCAGCATGACAACGACCCAAAGCACATAGCCAAAGCTACACTGGTGTGGCTAAGGAACAAAAAGGTAAATGTCCTTGATTGACCCAGTCAGAGCCCCAACCTAAATCCAATCTAAAATTTGTGGCATGACTTGAAGATTTCTGTCCATCAATGCTCCCCAAGGAACTTGACAGAGCTTAAACAGTTTTGTAAAGAAGAATGGTCAAATATTGCCAAATCTAGGTGTGGAAAGTTGGTGGAGACCTATCCCAACAGACTCACAGCTGTAATTGCTGCCAAAGGTGCTTCCACCAAAGCATGTGTGTGTGTGTGTGTGTGTGTGTGTGTGTGTGTGTATATATATATATATATATATATATATATATATATATATATATATATATATATATATATATTATATATATATATATATATATATACATTAATACTGTCTACTTATAATGTTTAGGACTATGGGAAGACTGCCTTGATAGGACTAAATCCTCAACTATTGTAAGTCATCTTAAATAAGCCCCTAATACTGCAGATGATGTTAGCAATGTATAGCAACAAAACCTTCAACCTTCATATGTTCTTAATTTGTAGTAATACCCTTATTTGGGCTGTTATTGCTTAAATACTTCAGTCCACAGCAGCAAGTGGGACTCTTACTGTGCTGCTGCAGTGCTTTTATTTTGAAGCACTCCCACCTCCTTTAACAGTAGCAACAGGGAAAGTAGAAAAGTAGTAATAGTCAAGGTAGAAGGGAAAAGCATCAGCACTTCTGAGACAGGCAGACATCCAGCACTGTTTTACTGCCTTCTTAACTTTGACTTGGACTGGTCTCAGTGGATACGTGTGCTTAATCTTCTCCAGCACAAACAGAGTTACATTTATTGATTTTCTTGTGCTTTTTTGTCTTTTGACAACTGATTCAGGTAAACACATTTATATTTTCAAATGAATTGAATACAGTCTATTGGGTTGAATATTGTAGTTCTTCAGCAGCATGTGTACTTCGGTTTAAATAATGCTGCATATACGTTTCAGAAATTGATTTATTTTTTAGGAATGTTTTGATAAAGAACTTGAATTTTCTTCTTAAAAAGGTTATGGGTTGTTTGTTTGATATGTACTCTTCAAATAAGTCTTTTTGTGTGAACAGGTTGAAAATGACTAATATCTGCACATTTTGCACCCAAAACTCTCCATTAGGATTTTTAATAAGCAAGCCACTGTCAGTTTTCACTCAACATGCTTGTGTTTCACTGTTGTCAGATCTCTTATATGATAGTTTATCTTTCTATTGAATGCAACTGAGCAAAATTCATTTTGTTGAAAGTTTGATTTTTATTTGCAAAGGTTTTACTCTTTTATGCTCTTTTAGTCCAGGAGCTGTGATAAAACGTATTTTACTGCTAACCCTGGAGCTCCTCATTTTGGAGTGTCTTTACCAGTGAAATGCTGTTGCAATACTGACAGTGAAAATTAGACTCTGCCTTGAAGATATATATATATATATATATATGTTTTCATTTCTAAATAGCTTCCGATAGGTGGAGCCATTTCCAGAGATAATAATACATTTAATAATAAAATAACAAATTGAAGAATTTGTTTTATTCTTGCACATAAATCTATTTTCTGTGTATAAGTTCATGACCCCAACTTAGGAAAAGTCCTAAAATATTATAGAGAAGATGAAAAGAAAAATAGCATTTAAGCTAATTGGAAACTAGAGTCGGGTCAAATAGACCCGAAACCTAATAGGAGGGATATGAAAAAGCAGGGCTATTTACAAGCTGCATAGTATAGACAACTTCACATGTTGGTGTGGAATTTAATGAATACTACTGGACAGCTCACAGATCATTTGGACAAAGCCATTAAAAAGGTAAAGAGCAATTATTTTGATCACCCATTTCAGATGTATATCCCTAGCAGGGTAGCTTTTTTATTCCTTTGCAAATTTCTGTTGTCTGAGTCGCATGATAATATACAGTGCTGTGGCACCAATAAGTATTCAGAGAGCTACTCCAAGTTTTATTATAATTTGCCCCTTTTAGTGTTCACAGTTAAACATGTGGAGAAGTTTAGGAGGGTTTGCTAGTGTATGTCTGTCTGGTGTGGGAAAATACCAGGCAGCAAAAGTACTTCAGCAATTATTAGTCAATGGGAGGAACCCTTGTTAAATTTTTGACCCTGCTTCTGTTACACTAAACGGTGGAGATTTAATACTGACACCCTAAAACTCTTAAACCTGATATACAGAATCCCAGACTTTTTCCATCATATTTTTATTGCATTACAGGTAGGTGATGTTAATAAAAGAGGCAGTAAATCAATCCAATGGGAAAATACCTGTGGGATTAATACAGAATGGTATAATATGTGTGTGTATTATATATATATATATATATATATATATATATATATATATATATATATATATATATATATATATTATATAATAATCTCGTATTTTTATATATATTTTTTAATATGCATTGTCATGCTTCTCTTTACAATGCTTTCTAAACTTTCACTGTGCTCTATTACATTCTGCTTTTACAACAGTAAACATTTATAGGGGTAAAACTACAGTCTGACAAACATACTAATGGCCCTACCCAGCTATTCCTCATCGGCAAGTGTGAATCACTGCTGAGTTATTGAAGGAAAAACAAACTACTTCTACATTCAAACCAAGAAAGACAAAAGGAAAGTCTGGCTGTGAAATATTATCCCAAACACATTCCAGTATGAAGGGTTCTTTGAAATCCCATTGTGGGTTTAAGCCTGACAGTTTCAAACTCAATGTACTTAAAAGGTAATTGTATGAAAGTATAGGACAGTCATATTTGTACTTATCGTCAGGAGGAATTGGCAAAAAATGAATTGGTTAGTAATATTTAATTGTATTTCTTTCCCTGCTAACCTGTTAATAAAGATTAGGTTGAGGTTGGGGCTGGGGTGAGGGTAAGTGCAATACATATACATTATACAGAATTGCTTGGGAAAAGCTTATAACAATCATATTTACAGTTTAATATTGCCCACTTAAAGAGTAAGTAGCGGAGTTCTGAAAAATATAGCGTTACATGCTCCCATGTGTTGCTACAACTGCTTAAATGATGCAACTGTAATTTTTTACAATTATAACTTTATAACTCAAAGCTGATTTCGCAATGTATGCTCTAGTGCACTGACAGTGTAAGGATTATTGCCTACAGTGTCAAACAGGTAGCACAGCAGTAATGATCCATGATGTGGTATGGAGCAGAAAAGTGTTTTGTTTTTGTTTTTATCACTTTTGCTGCAGTGATTTAGAGGACAGATCCCAACCCCCAGTGCACTAGTGCAGACATTTTGAATACAAGCTTGCCAGCAGGTAGCTTTTTTATTCCTTTGCAAATCCCTGTTGTCTGAGTTGCATGCTAATATACAGTGCTGTGGCACCAATAAGTATTCTGATAGCTACCTTAAGTTTTATTATATTTTGCCCCTTTTAGTGTTCACAGTTAAACATGTGGAGAAGTTTAGACGGATTTGCTAGTGTATGTCTGTCTGACATGGCAAAATACCAGGCGGCAAGGAAGTACACCAGCAAATATTATTCCATGGGAGGAACCCTTGTTAAATCACAACCATTTTTGACCCTGTTATTGGGTTGCTTGGGAACGTTCGCTGGGAGCACACGAAGAACAGTTCATTTCGGAAAAAAACATTCCAACTTTATCGGCTTCAAATATTCTGATAGTTCTGCTTTAAATGTTAGGGAATGGTTTTTGAAGAGTGTGGTTTTAAAAAGGAGTTTACCATGATTTGCTATGTTTTTAAATGTGATTTACCATACCTCCTTCTACTTTACCATACTTATCCTGCTTTCATTAGGCTTTATTACACTTTGCTATACTTTTACTTGGGTAAACGTTTGTAGGCGGAGGAAACTTTTATACAATTGAAGCCAACTGTAAATTATAACAGTATGGCTATATTGAAACACAGGGTTACTCGGTCTTTAGCTTATGATTTTAAAAAATGTAAATCTAATGTAAGGAAATGTACTTAAATAAAATATTCCTGTAGAGGATCTTCCATTGCTGGGTTATTCCCCTTAACATTTCAATGACAATTTTCCCTTTCTGCTTTTTTTTTTTTTTTTTAACTTACAATTATAACTACAATAAAGGTTCATTTGCCAACATACCAAGAATAAAGGAAGCATTCTGGATCATATACCCCCAGCTCAATTTACACACAAGTTCCAATCCTATTCCCTCATTTTGCTCTCCTGTACCTCTGGATGATATTCACTGTTTGAATATGTTTTCCTCTGTATGCAATTAAAAACCCATGCAATCCAATGGGAACCAGCACAGTCCACAGCAGGGTTTAAACCTTGCAAAGTTACAAACTTAGAATTTTAGTGTCTGGTAAGTACTGTATGGATAATGTTAGGAGGTTCTTTCGGGTTTTCATTTTTGTCTGTTTCCTTTTTTTTTTTTTTTTTTTTTTTAATTTTCTATTAGGGATGTACCTATGCTGGTCCTGCAGGCACAAGTGAATAAACAAAACTAAACTAAACTAAAAATTTCAGGAAAAAAGGAGAGGAACATAAAAAGAAATAGAGGAAAGCAAGTTCAGTCCCTGTTCCAATTGATTTTATGTGTAAAGATTTATTTCATCTAACACGTCAGTTTAATTGATTACATCTTTAACCTATAAGCTGATTTGATAAAACAAATTGCATTGTTTCTGTATATAGTTCAGTTTGTTTGTAATTAACCCATTTGTCAACCCGGCGACAATTTCACCCTGCCTCTGCTGTGACTTGAAACATATTAATATATTTAAAAATTGACCTTTAGAAATGGGAACATGGAGTTCCTATCAGCATATTGTCTTTAAAACATTGCTCCACCAATTCTATACAGTATTTTACATTACGTAAAAATATCTTATCAATTAGAAAACTGAACAATTCATTATAAAGATGTGTATTACCCTGACCAAATCCAAGCAGAATGATTAGCAGACCACAGCAATGGCAACACAATACTGTTAAATAATTGAAATGCTTATTGGTTCATACAATTGTACTGGCCTTATTATTGCCCCAAAGTACAGTGGTTTTCATATTGTAATGCCACTCTGAATACAATTGAATACCACTGTATATCCAGTACTTCTCCCTCTTGCAATTTAAAAATACTAATACGTTACGTTTTAAAAGTTAGTTTGAAGATGTTAGTACAGATTCTGTGTTGGATTGCACCCCTCCCATTCTGAATATCTCACATCAGATACCAGAGGAGAGGATTACTGATAATAGCGAGCTGAGGTATGTCATTTGGAGACAGCATTCAACCTATTTTGTGTTTTCTGCATCATCAAATCTGTATTAATGGCAACCAATACCTTCTTCAATCCCTGTTTGAAGTTTGAGTCTTTTCTGTGTTTACTGTGGTGAGACTACACAATTTAGAATATCAAACACATTTTGGGTGGTATCTCTTTGAAGGAGTGATAACTAACCTGTAAAAATGTTTACTTTCTATTAAATGTATTAACATTATTAATGCCCATCCTACTTTTATTTTGTTGAAAACCTTGCTGTTATTGTTATTATTATTATTATTATTATTATTATTATTATTATTATTATTATTATTATTATTATTATTTTAATTTCGGCACATGCAAATATTTTATGTTGGTCACATGGTTAAATATCCCCATTACATTAACTGACATACTAGGTTTGCAGAATATATTTTTACCTGTATACAATTGAAGGTGTCAGTGAACACAGCCTTGGTAACTTAATGCAATGAATGTATATTGTACAGAAATAAAGGAAAACAAAAGATTTTTAAACAAGTCATAACAATATATAGGTTAACTTCTGGATGCTTTTGGCAACACCCCACTAGAGCTCCTTCCCAAACCCAATCCTCTACAGGACTGAACATGCAGGCTATTGCAGCCTTTTATACACCTGGCTCATTTAAAACAAATTGAATTAGGAAGTAATTAGAGTACCAATCAAGGTCCACATTTTACACATTTATACTGCAGAATATGGGAATCAATGAAAACAAATCAAGGTATAAACTAGGTTAACACAAAATCAAATCCCAATAATAAACACTATTTACAAGTGAGGGTTTTTCACTCCTTCGTCCATGCCCTTACCTGATGAAAAACCTAAATATTGAGAACTGTGAATGTAAATTCCCTTAGCTCTATACATTTTGGCTCCATTATACCCCTTAATATAGTCTTCTTATTCTTTCGAATTTATTGCAGCAATGTCTTTTTTTTTTTTTTTTTTATAAATATAATTCTGTTCTGTCTTACGGCGGGCTTTTTATAATCATTCTATAAAATTAACACATTGTATGGCTTGCGTGTCTATGCCTCACAGGTACTCAGGGTAGTGATCACTTTGCTTGTGTTGAACACAGAGACTTGTGTGCGTGTAGAAGGTCCAATAAAACACCTCTCTCAAAGCCTTTTTTTTTTTTATTATTTCTTCCAGGGATTAAGCAGAACAAGCCAAGTTGCTTGTGCATTTGCCCAAATACGAGCAAAAAATGTTGTTCTGCACTTGCTGTTTTAGGATAATGGCAAATTTAAGAAGCTGAGTCTTACCTTAGCTTGTCTGCACTCAAAAGCTTGTTTTACTGAGTCTGAGTTCATTATTTTGTGTACAATTTCGATAACAGTCAGACTTCTGCATGGTTTGTAGAAGACAGTCAGCTAACCTGCTTTAACTTTTGTGTGCATATTTTGCTAAAATAAGTACCTCTGTGATATACAGTTTTGTTATCGATATAATATATTGTAACAAATTAGAACTGCATGACATATAACTGGCAGTTAAGTTTAGGGTCAACATGACCAGCCAGGATGGAGGATACCATTCCATAATAATTGCAGTCTCTTATTCCTTAGGCAATTCGGGGTGGAAGTCTGCAGCAAATTATTTTTTCACTTTCCTCTTCAATCATGAGATCAGTTCCTACTAGCAGTCCTCTATCAAAGACTATCAGCTTTTATAAACTACAGAATTCATTTGCATAACAAATTATTCAGTCATTCGAGGTACAGCCCAGTCACATATACAGTAGGGGCAGGTGTTTAAGTTTTGTCTTTTCTCTGTACGTGTAGGTGATTTTATTTTTTTCTCATTTCATTTGTAAGTTGCAGTGGATGACAGGGGAATTACTGTATATGGGACTGGTTTTGTTGATTCATAGCTGATTTACAACTAATATTCTTGGAATGTCTAGTGTTTATATATTTGTGTAAATACAGTAGGTATAGCTTTCACAGTTACAACAGTGCTGTTGGCAGCATTAAAGTCAGTTGCAGAGTCTGTGGACTTAAAAGCAAAGTGTGTGCTACAAGTTGCATTCCTCCTTGTAGTCTTGCTTGGGATATGCTTGCTTTAAAAGTACTCAATGTTTCAAACAATACATAATATACTTGACTGGTACAATACAACTGACATTTTTAAAATGCCTTTCATTTACGGAGCCTCACAAATAACACCGTGTAACAATTTTTTAATTTTTTTTTTTGTTCCTGGGTAGTAAGTGTTGTTTCCTAATTGCTTATGCCTGAAAAGTATAGAAAATGGCTATTATTCCCCACAAACTTTGCTTTTGTGACCAGGACAGTGATATTTCAAAATATCACTATTTCCAATGGGAAAACAGGCAAATGTGTGTCTTTTCGTTCACATAAAGTCAGAAAAAAACAACATATGAATCCAAATTAACATGTATTTATACTAAAGTAATACAAAAATGACTACAAAAGATTTAGAAGTGAGTAGTTTTTCGAGATTTACGATTATACTGTAAATACAGTAGGTTGCTTTTAGTAATGGTAAATAAAATCTTCTTCTAATTCTGCAATTAGGATTTGAAAAAAAAACTGATTATTTTGATATTATTGAGAATTTCTTTAGACTTGATTATTTATTTTACTAAAACATTGTTATTATTAAACATGTTATGGCAATATTAAGCTTATCATAAAGGTGAACAGGATCAGCACCCCTCTGGCCAAGATGTTTTGTTCTCTCTTCCTGTAGACATTCGATTTGTCCATAAAATTATATATTTATAAATATAATTGGTATTATATAACAAGGGGCAATAATGGTGAAAATGCAGATAGGTAATTAAACAAGACAGACTAATCAGAGTGATCATAATAGGCCGTTGATCCTTCTACAGTACCTTGCATTCATGGTGGACATATAAACTAAAATAAAAACCTTTCGTATCAAATACCTTGGGCTACACCTGAAGATGAATTGTTAACTGCAAGACTCTAAGTGGGATCTGCAACATGAAGGATACAATATTCCGCTGGAATGAGTGCTATGCATGCCAGATACCTCGGTTGCAACACAGGCTTTGCATTCCACTGATTTTTTTAAGCTCTTCACGGTTTACCCTTTTTAAAGTACAGTTCATGTCCTTTTAAAGCCTACAGCTGCTTGTTTAGACAGACCCCTTTATCATGTTTAAACTATAATTATAATAGTTTTCTGGTAAATGGAAATGACTTGGGAAAGGATTTAGTGTAGTCAGAAGTTGGCTTTGCTACAACTCTGTATAGTAGATAAACTACTGCTGTAGATCTTTTGCTGTTGGTCATATGATCTGATTACAACTAGACTCTTAGAGTGATTTGAGCTGCAGTACACCACACAAGTCAGTGGGTACCAGAATGCAAAAACTGCCACTTTTCTTCTATAGCGTGCTCTGTGAGATATCTTCATATTCCAAATTTAAGTATAAAATACAAGCAAACAATCTTGACATAAAAGAGGACCAATGATAACATAGCTAGGGCTATGTTAATTGATTTTCAATGCTTGAGAATGCCACACATGTTATATAGCCTGCACTGAACAAAAACAAAGGAAATCAGCCTTGAATTTGCCCTGATGATATTTTACTGCACCCCTAACTGCCCTCTAGGGGATATTGTGGCATTCAGTGCCTTTTAAAGAACACTAATTACAGAAAATGATTCCCTTCTGTTCAGTTTCCTCTTGACCTCTGCTTTGAATACTGATGCCCTCGGCTGATAAAAATATTAGGCAAGTATCACCCTGAACACAGTACCATTTGATGAGTCTGAAACATCTAAATGGCTAAACGATTCACCATTTAAAAGAGTTTCCAAAAGTAAATTCGAATTACTTAATGGTCACTAAGGTCAGGTATTTGTATTCCTGTTGGAACTATTTCGTTTGTCTAAAATGTTTACTGGTAATTGCATATTGTTTTAAGTAAGTTGGCGTTTTGTGCTGTTTTCCATAGTATATCTAGAATAATGTGAAAACCTTAAGCAAAAAGAGTTTATGGTCCCAATGGACCCTTGTACTGTTGATAGAAAGCCGCTTGCCTCCTAGTCTAATGATCTTCAAATTAAATGCAAATACACCATCAAAAATTCAAATGAAACACCTGACTATACTGAACCTTAGTCTCTGCATTATAGGATTCACTTAAGACTGTAACTTTTAAATAGTTTTAGATTCTAAAGTGAATTGTGTGACTGAGATGCTAATACAGTTTGTGTAGTAACCAATTGTCCAGATCATGTTCCGGTAATCTCAATATTTTTTTTCCAAAAAGATTTTGCACCATTGGAGAGAAGAGCAGCTAGGTCTACTCCACTTAGAGTGGTGGGTGTTTTATTGGGATCCTTCAAGAGCCGTCTGGATGTGGCCCTGGGTTCAGTAGAATATTAGAAACTATAAATATATAGGGAGTCCCCACCTAGTAAAGGCATGACTGCATGCTGTGCAGGATGAACTGTTGATATACAACCATGGGAATATGCTGGCTGTGCTCAGTTGCAGATCTTTGCTGATGATTCCCTTTGGAGAGCTGCATTGGCTTTGCCGCTACCATGAGTTAGGGAGGTAAAATCAACAGGGACCGTTTCACCTAACCATACTACATCAACCATACTGGCCAGACACCTGAACTCAAGCAGACACTTTCAGGGCTGGCCTTTGCCCTACAGGAGTTGGTGCTCTTAGACATCCACTCCTGGGAGATCGGCTTGGTGGTGGGATCAGTGGACATCCACTGACCTTGAATTCTCCTGAGCTGTTGGGTTGAGTTGCTGTGGTGAGGGAACATAATTGGACGTTTTAAAGTGGAGATGTATGTTGTTTTATTTCACTTCGAGTCCAATCAGGGCATGTATTTTGAGCTATCAACATTTAGCACTTCATATTCGTATAGGTCACATTATGTCAACACTATGACAATTTTATTCGAGAATATGTAGAACTATATTTGGATAAAGTTGTTTTTCTGGTGGTTTAATGAGCTTTTGCATAAACTGGAACAACAGTCATTTAAAAAAAATACAATATTAAAAAAAATGAGCTATAAAGGGCTTGTTAACTGAAAATGGCAAATTTCCATGTAAATATTTTTTCTCTACAGAAATACTAACTCATGCCATCTCTGGCTATCAATCTTGTATAGAACTTGGATCACTTCACCACCAAGGAACAGCACCCACACTTGCACTCAAATCAGCAGAAAGTGTACTTGGAGTATTGGCTTTCTTATCCATATATAGAATGCAACAGTACTTTTAAAAGACAGGTTAATGGTTACACTTTGATGTGCCAATTTTACTTTGAAAGAAGGTGTGTGTAAACTGCTGAGTTTTAAAAAGTCTGATGGCTACATTTCTAAACAACAAGAAGAATACTTTAGTTAAGAAAACTGTGATATTGCATACCCGTACGAAGTTGGTCTATAACTCCTCTCACAGGTTACACTATTTGATACTGAACAATGGAGTAAAGCACTGTTCTATAGGGTTATACCTTCAGGGCTTGTGAAGGATTGCGAAACAATAAACTGTGATAAGGATCAGCAAAAGGAAGGTTCCTGTTTTTAAATATTTATAATACATGCTCTATAGTCTGGTTTTCATATAGTGTACAGCATGGCCAAGCTTTTCTGGCTGCTCACTAAAGCCAATGTAGTAACTGATTAGTGACTCCCCAAACTTCAAGCATGTACATTAAGGGCGGCATCCAACTAACTTTTCAGGCTGAAGGTCAGACAAATAAACACACTGGTTTATTTGACTTTGCTATACAGTTTGAATTTATGAGGTAATACTTAATTACATATTATACAATTTATGAAATGTGATACAGACAGTGAAATTGGTACTTATTTATGATACTGTTTGGACATCTGTTACCGTAGCTTCAAAAATACCTTTTGTGTTTTTGATATTATATCTCTTCCTCCAAATCTGTCTAAGTGGAACATTATTAGGTAAACACTAGATCTAGTGTATCTAATTTATATGCATCTCCTTGCAAGGTGGAACAGTTTGGAAAATGCTACTCCATTTTTCAAGTATTTTTTTACACAATCTGCAAACTATAAGTTGTTTTTGTAAATCTGGTTAAGATGGGATAGTACCAGTAGTTTATTTCTATATATAGTGTTTTTGTGTTTTCTTCTGTAAATTAAAAATAATTGTGATTATAATCAAACCCACTTAACCATTTCACGCATGGCGACCTCATATGGCAACATATAACAAATTATCTTCTTGTCTTTATATAGGAGCGTATGGAAGACACAAATTCATAATGACCTCATATAAAGATACCATTTTCCCCCATATAATAAAACATAATGTCACCCCCTGCTTATTAGCAACACACTGACATATCAATGGGAGTCAATGGAGACACGTTCCTGTTAATATTGCTTAAGTTACTTGTGTAACACTGCCCTTAATATGAATCCAATTATTGATTTCCACCGTACTTCAATTTCACTTTAGGAAACAAAAGCATAAAATTAGAAAGTTGCTGTAAAGTACTGATGTAAACTGTCATAAAAACTAGCACACTAGCATAATGAATGTTTTATTTTGTATGGCTTTCTTTTGTTTTTAATTATTACAATGTGTTGTACATGTACAGCATAGTAGAGTACATAGGCTGAAAATATACTATTGTAATGCAATACATTGTACTATGTTTTGTGTTCCACTGCAAAACTGACATGTTTGTGGAATCAACATCACTTCTGTGTTTTAATGCTTATTTTGTCAGGTTATTGGTGAAAAAGTAACTTTTTCTCAATCACTTTGAAGTAATAATACATGAGTTTGACTGTACAAGGTCCAAATGAATTAGCTCAAGTTATATTTGAGTTTCTTCTTGATTCATTTTTCCAGCATAGAAAATGAAGTGTATATAATGTGTTTTATTTCAGATTCCAGAATTCGTCATGTTCACATGTTTGTTGATTCTTGTGATGATGCTTTGCTGTACAGCAGTTCAAGGGGAGTGGAGTGAGGAATCCAGACTTACACCATATGCTGTTTCTGTTATTCTTTGTTCTTAAGAAGATATGTTATTAGTGCCACTTAGATTTGCAGCTACGGTTCTTTTGAATGCTATCATTAAACTGAATTTACTGCATCAGATGAGACTTAAAAGATGCAATGCGATCAAAACAGACAGTAAATTCACTAAAGCATTTTTTCTAGATGTTTTAAAATATAGCCCCGATTAACTCCATGAACAAAAGTCAATTTCTGTGGAGGTAGGAGATTTTATGGCAGGTGAATCTGAGGGTAAGAATTTAAAATATGTTCCCTAATTACAGCTTTCCTTCAAGCTTCAGTCAAGTTTTTGTAATTAGTAAGTTTGTTGGACTATAATAACACTCTAGAAAAAAAAAAAAAACACTTGCTTTGTATTCTTTGAGCGTTTTTGTTTATTGTTTTTTTACTCTGGTAAAATGTACAAGAAGCTAAAAATATTTTCACCATGTCAGTTTACTATTGTAAATTTGCACATTCCTTTTGGTGATTCTTGTCTGCTTATTTAATACCGCAGTGGAAGAGGAAGCAGAAAGGAGGGAGAACACAATATAGCTTTTGAGAATCAGTGGTATATAAAAGTAAAATGGTTTGCAAATAAGGCTTCATATACAAAGCCAAATTACGTAGGACAAAAGACCAACTTAAACAGATGAATTGTGTCTTACTTAATAAGTTATTCTAATAAACTTATAAATGTATGGCACTGAAATTCAATTTTTAAAATTAGGATATATTCATTCTGTTTACGAAACAAGTTGTATAGAAACCAAGAACTCTAGAATGGTTGTGGAAATATCAACCTTAATGCAGGACTAGCAGTAAATTACTTTTCATATTCAGTACTGCAGTCATATTTTTTGTTTTACCTGATCTCTTTTCGGAATTCATGTTGCCATCATTCAAATCCTACGGCAGAATTACAGTGCAAATTGTACTGTTTCAAACTATGGCGCATCGCTAAAAGTAATTTCCTTAATTCACCTATTTAATTTAGGGTCTTCCTAACAGAATGCTCCATGCAGTAATGTAGTTATTCCATTGGGGGGGAGTGTGCTAAATGACAAGCCACCAAGGGGGCAATCCTCTATCTGTTTTATTCATAAACATTCTAAAAGATGTTTAACAGAAAAAAAAAAAAAAAAAAAAAAAAAAACAAGCAAGAAGCAATGTAGTTGCACAAAAGGGCAGTTAAATGAATGACTGAATGTCCTGTGTAATGTCTTGCAAGTTTTATGTCATTAAAATGGTAACATACTGTAGCTGTACATGATATGCTGGTATGATATTCATTGGTCAGAACTGCTATTTAATGTTGGTAAAATCAATGGTATTTTCATGTTCTTGGTGAGGTTTCTTACTGTACCAACTGGGAGATTAGCAAAGTGCCTTAAAGATGGGGGTAAAAGCAGGTATATGGTTTTAACAAGGCTTTCCTAGTGATGAAGGCATAAACAAAGCTGGAGGTAGTGTGGTTGTATATCATCAGTAAAAGTTTACATAGGGTGTCTGATAACAAAGAGGGGTGTGTATAAACAAAATCCAGCCAGGAATTATTGACACAATTCTTCAGGCCTTGTGTGGTGATATTTACCCAATACAAGCGCTGTCACTGTGGCTTGCCAGCCAATAGGTTTACTGTCAGGATTTATGTGGCAGGATTAAAAGTAAAGAAAAGAGAGGTCCGCTAAGCTATAGTTATCCTTTCATCACCCCTTTTCTCCAGCAAACAGCGTGTGGATTTGTTGAGTATTATCAATCAAGAAACTGCAGGGATCTCTTCACAGCAGTGGGCTGTTAGATTATGCAGGTGTTTGTCACAGGATTATTACTCAGTTCCTCCTATAAAAAGTATTGCCTACCATCAAATAAAAGGTGATTCATTCCCTAGTAAATTAAAAGTAATTGTTTAACCCTCAAGTATATAGTTGCAACATTTTCCTGGGCCCCTAATTTCATGTTTCAATCTTGTGCAACAAATATAACAACCAGTGAACCCCAGAGGGGAGAAGTACTAGTATCCCACCAGATGTATCCCGACCAGTTGGGGTCACTAAAGCACAGTGAGGTGAATGTGCCTGGCACACAGTGCAGTCCATATGGTAGTGCTTTAACTAGGTGACCTGCTGGAAGCCAAGGTTAAACTGATGTTCTTAGCTCTTATTGGTACTAGCTGTACTGTCACTGGTCCCCTTTTTCTGGAGATGAAATATTTAGGTTCTTTGTTTTATGTTTTTTTTTTTTTTATTTACTTCAATTTGAAGCATGCAGATACACTTTTTAGAAGTAAAAATGGTTGCTACTTCCTGGTACAAAATCACTTTAGGTGCTATAGCTCAAGACAGGTTCCCATCACTAACCCCCCAAAAAATGTATGCAAAAGTCTTGTTTCATATGCTGGTTTGCTATAGGCCATTGCTATATTTTACGTATGGTATTACTCTATGAATAATGCCCTTAGACTTGCATTCAAGTAATGTACCAAGAGCAAGCAGCAACAAAGTAAACAAACAAAATGATTTAATGTCTTTAACACATGACTAGTAAATAAAACTACCTTGTTTAGTAAAAATAAACTCACCTGCTCACAGAAGCATCTTATTTAAAGCTGGATGTCCAGTCTCTGTAAATACAGCTCACATTTAAATTAGGTCTACTTACAGTAACTAACAGGCATAACAGACTCAACAACGATGTTTATGGTCTAACTGCAACCGAAAATGATTAAATATTGTACCAGGAAGTTTGCAGTTTTCTATGGTGTTTTAGTTGAACAATCTGTAAAAAGCCAAATTAAAGCTTAGAACAATCAATGAACTAAAAGATCTTGACTACAAGAATGGTACTAATGTTAATATGAGGTAAGATAGTTGTTTTTAAAGCCTTATAACTTCACTATAACTCCCATGCTTTTAACTCAGTCAGCTGTGATCCATGACTTTCCCACACGTGTGACTAGTTTTAGTGTATCCTTGCAGAAAGACAATCACTCACACTTTCTTTCAATAAACCTCCTAAATGGACAAAGATTATCACTATTCCAGATAGACAGAGTGAAGTTCTTTTGCTCAGTATGTTAGAGTTTGTAATTTCATATTGGAAAAACAAAATGCTTTCCACTTCATTAGCTTCAAGTTTTCTTGGGCTTTGCACACGATTGATAAAAAGCCATGGTTTATACAAGTTGGCAGTTTACATAAGGCATAGGTGGCCGGCTGGAATCAACTGCAGTATTTCCGTTATTCAATACTTATGCACTGTATAGTGTTGAAGAATAACACCTTTAAGTACAGTTGATACAAAACAAACCTACAACAACACAACCCCTTACTGTAAACAGACAGTGAATAAATATCAGATTAAAGAAGTGCTTAAAACAAAATTGTCAGGCTAGCCAATACTCTGAAATCGATACCAGTGTAACAAACTTACAAACATTTTTTTGTAATACTAGTATGAAACTGACATTGTGGTCATGTTTTGAATTATTTTTGGACCTTATCTTTGAGATATTTAAAATTAATGGAGTGTATTATTGTAACATAACTCATGTTGTTTGTTTTGTGTTGTAATAACTGGAATCTTTTTTCTAAGGCTTTCCGAGAAATTAGTTGATCAACACATGTATTTTCTCATTCATAGCTTTTGTGCCTGCAGTGTTCTGCAAAGTTTACTGCAGCTCAGTTTTTCTTTGAGAAATTTTCTGGAAAATTTTAATTAATTAATATTATTATTAATAATTTAAACTTTCAATTGAAAGTCAGGAAAGTGTCTCTATATCCCAGTATGGTCTTTGAATAATGAAAAACAACTAAATAAAGCATAGCTAAAGCTACTCTTTCACTGTTATTAGACTTTGTGAGGAAGCCTAAAACCAACCCTTAAAATATTTTTTACAGAAAGCTGCTATTGACTACTGTGCCAGGCAATAGCTTCTGTCGTGTGTCTGGATTATATTGTGTTGTTTGACATTGGCGCAGTTTCCATGTGTGTTCAAATTTTTCTTGAGACATTTGTCAAATGAAAAATGACCCTATACATTTTAGGTTTCCATTGGCTGTTCTTAGTTTACTCGAAGATCCTCTTTTCACCTGGCGTCATGCAAATGAAAGGGAAAGGAGGCGGTCGATGCAAATTAGCCATGCATAGCGTTTTCGGGAAAATGTGGCTTCCATGCATAGAGAACAGGTACACGGGAGACTGTCATCTGGTTGTCAGGTGACTCAACTAGCGTGAGTGAAACTCCAAAGCACAGCGTTAAGCTCATGTAATAAAGCTGTGCTTTGTAAATGCCTCGTGTCTGGTTGTTTAATAATGTATTTTACTGCTCTTGCCCAAATTGTTTTTCAAATGTCCATTGGTGGGGTGGCATATAATTAGTAGAGAATAATATTTCAACTAATTTATCACACAACTTATTAATTAAAGAAAAAAGAAAATAATTATCCTAGAGGTATATAATGAAGCTGTTCAACCCAGCTATTGCAGATCACCATGGCTGAAAACCTGCAGAGACATAGGATTATAGAGATCTGTGCCAGACACCTTCCACATATGCTCCAAGGCTGTCTGGATTGGGATCAATGGACGTTTTCACGTGAAATGCGGGTTTCTATGTGAAAATGGACATGGATTTCCTGTGTTTTATGTCATGCTCATGAATAAATGAGATACCCTATCCCTCTCTGTGGCCATTATTTTCGGCAACAAACTTAATCCTCTCGAGCTGTTCTCCCAAACGTGCATTTCCACATGTAAATAACCACACATGGAAACCCCCATTGCTGATAATCCACCTTGATCCTTATGTTTCCTCTTCTGTTTCATGTGCAGTGACCCCGTCCAGCTCCAGGTTCTTCACAACCAGGTTCTTCTTGAGCAACAGCAAGAGGGGGTCCCCACTCACCAGCCTGAGCCTACATCCCAGTTCACTCTGACCACAACTGAGCCTCCATACATCATGAGCATCCTTAACTCAGGCCATCCCCCCTTCCAGCAGACTCCAGCATCACCCCCCAACAATAACAACCTCCCTCAGACCTTCAACTATGCCAGGCCCAAGCAGTTCATCGCTACCCAGAACCTCTCACCCACCGAATCCCCTGTGCCCATGCTAAATGCAATGGCCCAGGCATCCCAGAGATCACTGAGTGAAGACAATTATGCAGGATCCCCGATAACACCAACATACCCTGGGCAGCCTTTTCAAACCAGGGTCTTGCAGTCCCCTACAAGCCCCGCTAGATTTGTTAGCTCTCCCCCTCCCTCTACCTCCCTCTTCTCTGCTTTTTCTATCCGGCCCCAGTCTCCAGCTGCTTCCCCCACTTCCAGCAGCTCAACACCCAGCAATATCCAGAACCCAGTGGCTTTCCTCAGCTCTGTGCTTCCATCACTTCCAGCGTCTCAACCAACCAACGCTATGGGGCTGCCCAAGAGTGCCCCCTCTGTGTGAGTACTATGCAGGAGGGACTTCAGTATATATTAGACCGGAAACAAAAGCAGAAAATAATCCATAATTATGAAAGGTGGTAACATTTGGACTTGTAAGATATCTAAAGGAGCCAAAATATCACTACAACAGTAAAATCCTAAATAGTGTTTTGACAGACATTTGTATTCACCTAACAGAAGTGCCTGTCTAGTGATCAGATCCAAGAACTAGGTCTTATTCTTTGACACATTTATTTCTAGAAGCGGAGTGTACTGTGCTTTACTCAGAGTGCAGCAGACTTGCAATGAATCTCTAATGTGTGTGGGTTTCCAGACTGCTAGTTTACTAAAACCAGGTAAATACTGTGTCCCTTTAGGGGTTCATAACGATTCCTAGTCTTCTTAATTTCAAATGTCTAGTTCACTTCCTTGGATCCTGCTTTAAACTGACTTACACTGTTATTCTGAATGCACAGACCTGCAGCTCTTACAGTATAGAACAGTACTGCTTACCTCGGTAGAGCATATGAATTTCAAGAAGACTCCGTCACATAAAATAATACCTTCTCTGGTTTTTAAAAGTGAGGCAGACAGTTGTCTCCGAGTACAATTAACGGGTCCCCTAGTTATCATTTTAGTATTAAACAGCTTCAGAACTGCGACAAGTGCTGTGAACTTTCCCTTTCAAGGTCCTGGATTTTAATTTAAAAAAGTCTAGTAATGCTTCTGCTCAATCAATCAGTGACAGGCTATACTATGCTTTGAATTAAACTAATTTACTATAAAAATAATGTACATGGGTTGGACAAAATAGGCTAGACAGCGGATCCAATCGCGGCTGGTGGCCAACAGATTGGGGGGGGAGCTTGGTCCAGGGTGCCAACCTCAGTGGTAGAAGCACTGTCTAGTGGATCGTTTCTTGTTCAAAGCGATACAAAATGTTTGCTCTGCGATGTCTTATCTTGGTAAATTTTTCGGTTACTTTATTATTAAAGTCAGGAATGTCAGCCATAATTTTTTAATTTATAACAAGGCTAAAGCATTTAGTCGTTCGGTTTTCATACATCAAATATTAAATATTAATTTTATTTTAATATTTAAACAGCTTAAAGGTTTTCTGTCTTCCTACAAAGTAACACACCATGCAAAACTGAGAAGCAGCATTGCCAGATCTGAAAAGTGGAAATATCGTATTGGAGCTTCAAAATTATCGTATTTTAATTAAAATTACTGTAAATCTAAAATTAAGAATATACAACGTTTTTTTTTCATCCTTAATATGTGACATCATATAAAATGTATCACAAGCACTGAGTTGAACTACTCGACACCGCCCATTGATCACAAGCACCTTTTGTTTAACTCTTCTTTGTACTGCAAGTAATGAGATTCATCATTATGCTTTGACTTTTGTTTTGTTTCTCTCTTTAATTATGTGTATTGTAATTTTGCCCTTTATGCTTTGGTTGCCACACCATATTTTTTTGCTTAATTTGTAACTATTGCATTAGATACTTAGTGTCATTTATTTACAGTTATCTGTAAGTTTACAATGTTCCATTATATAAGAGTGTCATATCAGTCTAAGTCACAACGAATGGATGATCGAAAGTTTTATATATTTTTATACAAAATGACCATGAGGTACAGAGGTGGTGGAGACAGTATTCAGCGTGAAGTAACTGTTGTATTTATCACGCACGTACCTTTTCGACGTGTAGACACGTCGGCGTGACACCGACGCACTGTACCACTCATAGAAGGTCATAATTTGCGCAGCTGACTCAGAAAAGTCAATTGAAGATCAAATACTTTTTGGACTTGCCAGAATTATCGTACATTTGGCCATTTTTGCAATTATCGATCATTGCATGGTACAAGAGTTGAAATAATCGTGCAAATACGATAATTATCGTACGTCTGGCAATGCTGCTGAGAAGAGACAAAGTTGTGCTGTTCATATTTATAGCCTTTGTTGTCTTGGTAAATGCACGCTGATCACCTGATCACTGTGTCCGCTAACTGCACTCCAGCCAGATATTTTTAAGCCAATCCCAGTCCTGGCTGATGGCTGGCTGCTAGTGCACATGTGCAGTGCGGCTTTGGGTGCTCGCATTTCTGAGCGAGAACAGCCCGGCTTCAGCCCATTAAACAGATGGGAAAAACAGCATTGTTGATGTGCCAGTGTCAAGTGAGAGGGGGGAAATGACACACACATCACTCAGAAGGGAAGCGCAGTTCATTCGGGGTTCAGCGAGCAAGCGAACACCGTTAACCGGCCACATCTGAGCAGATGTGATGGGACTGATGGTAGGTGCTTGGTTGACAAGATGTTTGTTTGATGAAATGAGTGGTGGGAATGAAATTACTTTGGTAGTTTTCCCCAGCTGATTATTGACCCATGGGAAATAATATTTAAAACTATGTTGCAAATGTACACTGGAAAGTCAGAACATTTAAAGTTTTGTGATCAATCACACTAGGAACCAGGCAAGCATTGATAGCCTCCTTTTCTTCTGTTCTTAAGATGTCGAAAGTTAGAAGCATGGAACAGATGACTGTTTGTTTCAGAGGTAATACAATTATTTAGTGAGGGTCAGGATCAGAATCTAATGCGGTGGATTAGAATCTAAGGTGGTGGATTAGAATCTAAATACTCAAGTCAATTGCTTTATCTCCCCACCTAGGAATCCCCAAGGAATATTGAAAAGGAATCCGAGGTCTCCTCGCTCAGTATCAGATGATGAGATTCGGGACACTAAAGACACCGTCCTACATGACTTGGAGATGAAGCTGCGTTTTAAAGAAGACAACTGGCACAATGGACAGGTATGGGCATGTCTGTCTGCGTGCTGGTCCCTGGCTGAGTGGGCCTTGGCTCTAAAATTGTCTCATTAATAATGTATATATAGCTAGTAGGAAATGTTTATATCTGTGTAAAGTACCAAAGTTTACAACCTTATTATTTACAGTTGTCACGTGACCCCTTTAAGATAACAATGTGCCGTATGTAGTTAATAAACACAGACATCTTCACCAACTTTTACCACAGAAAAGCTGTACAAATCAATCGGCAAAATCAGCAGATCAAAATGACATCCAGATTTCAACTACTTTCGGATTTATGAGGAGCAAGAAAAGTCTATTGTCTCGAAGGGGGGGGGGCGACTTATACACCGTTTTTTATGTTATGTAAATTCAAGTATTAACAATAATAAAAAAGAGCACATTTAATAAGAATGTGAAATACTGGCGAAACTAGAGAAATTAGTCATTTACAACAACTTTTAATGAATAAAGTGTACCCTACTGTACTGTACTAGGTTGTAATTCCACCTCTGGATTTAAAGGAATTATAGCCTTATTATGTACAGTTGGATGTACATTACTCCTTAGAAA
This sequence comes from Polyodon spathula, assembly GCF_017654505.1. Lineage (NCBI taxonomy): Eukaryota > Metazoa > Chordata > Actinopteri > Acipenseriformes > Polyodontidae > Polyodon > Polyodon spathula. Next base: position 17,715,200 of record NC_054543.1, read on the forward strand.
ATATAAAGACTGAAGTTGATAATTATAGTTGTACTCCTTTGGCAGGTTTGCCCTTATTGATATTTCACAAGAAATAGTCCCAAAAGCAGTAACTCTATGGGCTATGCACGAGAATAGACTACTTTCAAACACCTTGCAACCTCATTACATCAAAGACAGCCTGGCTGCACATGATACACCATAATGAAAGTGATCGGGCAGGTGTTTTTTCATCCAACTCCACTGCGGTTATCCACACATTTATAAAAGTTGGCTGACAATATGTTAAGCATTAGGTAGAATATATTCTCAGACCAAGTAGAATCTTGGAACTTAATCCAAATCTCTAACAAATTTGTACTTGTATGCAACAGTCATATCAGTGGTTATCTGGATCGCTTTCAAAGGAGCTAGCTGAAGTTCCTAGGAGCTAGCAGAACTCTTGCTGAAGTTCCAGAGTTTGTGAGCACACAGACTGGCCTTATTACTCCCTGACATAGTGACAGGAACCAGTGTTTAAGTACTATTTACTTTCCAGGTGTGCATTCAATTAATACTGCCTTCCCTGGAGAGAGAGACATGGTACTTTATAAAGCTGATACAAAAATTTCTAACATTAAAAGGTGTAGTATCTCAAGTTTGTTAGCACATATGAAATAAATATATTCTTATCAATTTAACAAAACAGTATTTGGAGAATCTGTCCCTTTTTTTTATCAGAGCTTGACTATTCATAACCTCTTACTGCTGCAACCTCTTACTGCTGCAATATGCATACTGTGTTTGACTCACAGGATGACGTGGAAGTAAACCATTTTCAGAGGTGAAGCTTTTACCTGTAAGCTACCAGTTTCTTTGCCAATTGTAATCATGGTCTGTTTCTGTGTAGAAAGCTAAACTTGGGAGTAAAGTAGTAAACAGATAGTATATATATATTATATTTTAGTTTAACTGTTCAATTAAATGTATCTAAACAGTAACGGATGTCAACACTGCCACCATTTACAGTAAATATTAAAATAGGACAAAACTTGCCCTTTTTACTTAGTTTCTCTAATTGCTCAGTATACACAGTATACAAAATGGATTGTTATATTCTAAGGAATCAGGTTTTATTAAGGCTTTAACTATTTTGTATCCCAAGCATTTCAATTTGGTGGGTTATATTTTAATTAACTAAATAGTTCTGAATTTTTAATCAACCAATCGTTATTTTATATAGCACCTTTCATAGTGGACAGCCATTACAAAGTGCTTTACAAGATACAGTAAAAAAAAATAAATAAATAACAATGCATAATACATTAAATACAGTGAAAAACAAAGCATAATACATTAAATACAAGGCTAGAAAAATTCAAAAAAATTGTGGATTTGTATGTCATATAGAATCATAAGAAGATACAGTGATTGATCAGAAGAAGCAGAGACACAACAGTGGGTATGTCATATGGAATCATAAGAATAAGAGAGTGAAAAAACAGAAGTAGCAGACACAACGTCTGGAAAGCAAGTGATATTTTAATATCACTGCCATAATATAGATCTGGTACCCGATATCTGGTACTACACCCTATAGAAATATTTTGTAAGTCTTGCTTTTAGGCTGTTTTGTACTTCCTGGATCATTTCACCTGGATAGTGAAATTGTCCCCAGCCCTTCATGGCTTCTTTCAAGTTAAATACCAGTCACCTTCTTCCTTTAGTGACTGACATTCATTCAGCTGCTAAGGTGCTTCTTTCCCAGAAGACACTGCTGTGGTGAAATGACCCAGGAAGTGCAAACAGATGACTGAAGAAAAAGGCATTGTTATCAGACACAAACCTGACACATGTACAGCATTTAATATGATTGAATCCTGGCACTCACCACTGCAGAAACCAATTCTTTTTTGATATAAAGAACAAATAACCCATTCTGCTTTGGTATTAAGTGGATCATATTTGGGGTGTCACCACACTTGAGGGACATCTTGCAGTGAATAGGAGAAGGTTATCTTTTAAGGGACACGGGCAGGATTTTCAAAAAACAGTGTTATTGCATCAAACTTGCGGTATAGTAATGAGAGATTTAGTAGCAAGTGATTTTCAAACAAAATTTGTTAATTAAATCAATCCGTTAATGCTTTGAAATTGAGTCGATGAGGTCGTTAATGAACGCATTTCTCGTTAAAAAGCTTAATTGTCACCGGTCACCTACATCACTTCCTGTCTCAACTACTAGGTAAGGGGAACTCATTAACCAAAATTAATGTTAACAAGATCAAGAATGAATGGAAGCATAATTCACTGTTATGGAAACTACTAGCGTACAGGGAGACGGCTCCCACCAGCGAGCAACAGTTAAATGGAAATAAAAAAATAATGGGACTATCAATATTGTGTTTAATTTGTAAACCATTTAAAATTGGGCAGTTTGTCATCCAGAAGGTACATTTATATAGAATACTTCACATATAAAATCTGATTTACGATTATCTGGTGTGAAAATCAGATTGGCACATATTAAAAAAAAATAATAATAATAATAAAACCCCATTTTACCCTCATTCAGGGTGATATTTTGTCACAGTTTACTATATACAACTCTTTTAATCTGCATTCTGCCATCTTTTTTTGGTTATGTATATTGGTTGGTATTTATTTTCTTATGATGACATCTACGTGTGTCTGTATTTTAGTATGTACGATTCTAGGCTATAAATACATAAGTTTTAAGTGCCATTTGTGTTTGTAGTTGTTAGTTATTATACATGTATACAATGTACGCAACACTCCATAATATATGTTTATTAAGCTTTTAAAATTATGATAGAACTTCCTACCCAATTCACAATTAGTTTATAAATACATTTAGGCAAAATCCATGTCAATGATCTTGATCACATTCCTCGTGTTTCGTTATGTGTCCTTGACGCCTGTTCTTTGTTCTTGTGTAGATAAGACACAGGTGTTAAAAGCCAATGACACATTGCAAATCTGCAATCAAATATCTAATATGCCATTTTCTATACCAAGATTTCAGTTGTATAATTCAAATAAAATATACAGTAGAGGTCAGCTCTCATATAATGTACTTATGCAGAATTGAAATAGGCTACAGTTGCATTGATCATTTTTTAGTAACATTACACAGGGTGCAAATAACGGTATATCAATTTAGCAATACAACAAACATTCTGTAAGGTTACAAGTGGTTAAGGTAAGTGAATAAATCTCATTTATAACACAAGCATAAAAAAGGCTAAAATATTTTAATAACTAAAAATATTGAATTATCGAGGTAGTCTGTAAGAAATTAACTCTGGTCCTGTACACTCTCTCTCTCTGTGTATTGTCGGCTTCACAGACACGGTCTGTTAAATGTCTGTTTCAAGGTGAATTATGTACTCTTTTGTTAAAAACTTTTTTGCAAGTGCAAATTAACTCCTGATAAATGATGAGAATTAACACAGATTTGCTTTTAAATTTCCATTCAAACAAAAGAAATAGACGTAAGATGCAGTGCTTGTTAAGATATTAAAATGATTTCAGAAATCAACATAATTTCGGAAATCACATTAGGATGATTATTTAATAACGAAGTAGGCAATGGAGTTAATCATTTCTGAACTTTTGAAAGTCTGTCCACCAAGTTATTTATTAAGTAAGAAGTGTGAGATGGATTAATGGGCAATACATAGTTGATTTAGTCTGTTATTATTATTATTATTATTATTATTATTATTATTATTATTATTATTATTATTATTATTATTATTATTATTATTTAGTTTATTTAGCAAACACCTTTATCCAAGGCGACTTACAGAGACTAGGGCATGTGAACTATGCATCAGCTGCAGAGTTACTTACAACATCTCACCTGAAAGACGGACCACAACTGACTTTCTCAGAGTCACACAATGAGACAGTGAGTGAGCTGGGATTTAAACCAGGGGCCTCATGGTTACTAGCCCATTTTCTTTAACCACTGCGTCACACAGCCTCAGTAACATGTATTATTGGAGCTTTAAAAAAGTGTCATAAAAGAATATGAATAACCCTATACTTTCCTCTGCCAGAGATTGACATATGAAGACAAAATGGCTCGCAGACTTCTTGGTCCACAAAGCCATGATGCCCCAGTCTTTAATTTTGATGTTGTGGAGGAGTGTTCACGGTCCCAGGTACTGTATAGCTAACTTATCTGAGCTACTTCTCTGTTGTTTTAACCTTTTCATTTGTTGAAATAATGTACTGTATATGTTACCTGGGCTGTTTATCACAGTCTTTACTCAAAATGTAATTTGGAACTCTGAAAGAGAAATGAACTTGTTATGGTTGCAAAACTAGAAAAGTCAATGTAAGGACTTACACATGTGCCTCCTACTCAACCTGCTTTATAATCCTTTCACAATAAGACATTGTGTACATTTTTACTTTTTTAATTCCTAATTGAAATATGTATTGCACTTTGAAGAAAATTCTGTCAATAAAACACATTAAGGGAATTAAGGGAAACAAAAATGTCTGTTGTACTGAAATCTCCAGTAACTCTTAATACACAATACTACAAAGGCAATGAAAAAAAGCTGCCAGAAATGTGTGCTTAGATGTGTATTAGTGATGCAGACAACAAATAATATATTTATGCAGTTACTGTACAGTGAAAAAACATAAATCCTCTTCTATGTATTGCTTTTTGATAACACAAACCTGTGTACTGATATTTAACTTCAAGGTCCATATCTCTCAAGCCTGTAATGTGTAGTGCCCGACTATTATTTACAGTAGCAATTCATAATGAATACTTGATTCATACAGTGACATTGCATTATCCACAAATGGACACCAATGAGAACTTGAAAAGAACACTACAGCCTCAAAAATACAATAACAGTAAGCTGACAGTAGTAATATAATTGCTCTCTCTCTCTCTCTCTCTCTCTCTCTCTCTCTCTCTCTCTCTCTCTCTCTCTCTCTCTCTCTCTTTGGTGAAATGCATATTGCACATTTAAGAAAACCGTTGGAGGAAATGCCTCCATCAGTCATCTTGAGAAAGATGACATGCATCCATTTGAAAATTGCCTTGGATTACAGCCAAGAGTACTTTGTAAAGCCAGACAAGTTAGCTTGGGAGAGGATACAGTAAGTTTACCCCCACGGCTCAGAATCACAGTGCTCTGTGGAAAAGACCTGAAAATAACAGGCAATTGATACAAACCAAAATGCATTCAAACCAAAGTGGCCAGTGTAGTGTAGTTTGGTTCAGTTGCTTACAGTACAGTGTAGATAGGTTCAGTTGTGTACAGTATAGTGTAGTTAGGTTCAGTTGTGTATAGTATAAGACAATATTAGTAGTTGGTTACTGCCCCTGTGGCCTTGTTGCCACATGCAACATTTTTTACACCATTAATGAAACTTGCCTTTTAAATAACTTGACACGTTGATCAATTGACACAAATTTCTTATTCAATTCATCTTACCTGTATGAAAAATTGTCACTGCCTATGAATGTATTTACAGTGTATTGAGTTTCTAGTTTATTTCAAGTGCAGTTAGTTTAAACAGTTCCTACCTGTGGAGAAAATTATGAAAAAATTGGATAGCGGTATGTTTATACCAGTTTATTATTCTGAAGAAACACTGGCATTATCAGAGCCCAGAATTCTCAGCAGTGGAATTACAATAGAGTTGGATGAAATATTGCACAATGGTCTGGATACAGTAGACACTGGTACTGATAACCTGATACTATTGCTATGGTGCAGTGTGTCAAATTGTTAAAATGTTACTGCTGTGGTACCATCTACTGTAGCTGCCCTTGTATGTTGCCGTTGACTTGCAACTGCAATGCCATTTACTGTAAGGCTGACAGATAATATAGCTAAAAGTTCACCATTTTGTCTGAAGGGAAAACTTGTATTAAATACAGTGCCTGGTCAGTATTAGGACATTTTCCCGATTGGTTTGGCATCACCCTGGTGTAGGGGCATGTTCTCCTGATATATCCTGGACCCCTTGATGACTTGGAAAGGTCAAACGAATGTCTTATCTTATCAAAAGCCAGCCACTGCACCATTTGTGTGAAAAACTAATGACTGAATGGATTAACATCCCACAAGACACTTTCCAGCACCTTGTGGTGTCTATGCTAAGTTATGGCAAGGCTGTGAACAGGGTGGGGAACTTTAGAATTTTTATAATCATATCATGTTTTATCATTTTACCCATGCAGAACTTAAGTATATGATAGAATCAGCCCGCAACTCACTTGATAAACAGCAGGTTAAGTCCTAACCCTGATTATTGTTTCAATTCATCGTCGAAGCTCTGGCTTTATCTCTGACTTTATCTCTGAATGTAGCATGGGAGTACATTGTAGCTGACTGCATGGACAACACACTCTACTCTGGATACAGTCTGTCACAATTTAGTATGCAGTTTACTGAGATCTGGAATTTGTTGTTGGTGTTTTTTTTGTTTTTTTTAAATAGCGCTGCAGCCCTCATTCTGCATTTCTGTCTTTGAACAAATAAGTCCTGCATGCTGTTTACCATTCATTAGACCTCTGCTTGCCTTAGCTTATCTTAGTCCCTGAAATGACTGCATACAGTATACCATGTGTCTGTCACAATTAATTCATTCGATAGAACTTCACAGGAAATGGTGAGCTTCACTCCACTCTATGATTTAATGTTTGGGATATTGTATTTTGCATTTTATATTAACCAGGCAAAACCAGGAATTATTAAAGCCTTAGATTGAAACCTGCCACCCAGTTTGTGCTGTTGCCCAAAAAATGAATTATCATCAAGCAGACAGTACCAATACCCTCTGGTGCCACCTCACAATAAACACAGTAGTTAAAGCATCACAGATGTACTGATACTGAAGTAGTTATCACCTTTAAGCCTCAATTCATGTCATTATTTATATACTAAAAAGTATTTAGTAAAGGGAATTATCAGTAGTTTATTGGTTTCTCTGTAATGACAGTTAATAGTAATTGGGTTAGGATTAGGACTGATATTATGATTATATAAATAATGCAATATTACTCATGATATTTTAGTGTTACCTATTCACGTTTAATTTAAAGCAGCTGTTCTTAGCTTTCATATATGGTATAGATTTGTGTTTATAAAACATATTTTAACCTGACTTGAAGATACCCCCATCTACATTTTCCTAATTATGTTTATTATCCTATTATATGCCTCTGTATGCTTATTTATTATTGGTTTTGCTTGATCATTTTTTTTCCATGCTTACTAACTATTCAAGCCAGCTTGCTTCTGGAAAGATTCCTGAAGCTGATTGGGGGAAGTGAGGCGGGGAAGAATAATAGTGTTGCACAGGATTCCCCTATGGGCTTATATGCACAGCACTAATGTGGTTCCCCACAATCAGCCTTGAGGAGTATTTTCAAAAACAATAATTCCTGAAAATGTAAGTTTAACAAAAATAAATAAAATACAGTTCCTATATACAGTACCAGTCAAAAGTTTGAGTACACTTCCTGGAAACTAGGTTTTTTTCACCTAGCATTTCAGGTTTCATTCTCTAAGGCAGTGGAATGTGTAATGTGCAATGAAAGTTGGGGGAGGGTCAGGTGACATTTCTATCCAATGTCATGTAGCGATTCCAATCTACCTGTGAGTGTTTAGAAGACTGAGATATATTGCGGGAAGCCATTAAACTTTTACAATATATATATATATATATATATATATATATATATATATATATGTGTGTGTGTGTGTGTATATATATATATATATATATATATATATATATATATATATATATATATATATATATATATATACAGTGCCTATAGAAAGTCTACACCCCCTTGAACTTTTTTCACATTTTGTTGTGTCAGTGCCTCAGATTTTCATGCATTTAAATGATGATTTTTTTTCCACTTATCTACACACCATACTCCACACTGTTAAGGGGAAAAAAGTTTTTATTGAGAAAAAAATATATATATTAAAAATACAAAACTGAAAGATCATAATTGGATAAGTCTCCACCCCCCTGAGTTAATACTTGGTGGAAGCACCTTTGGCAGCAATTACAGCTGTGAGTCTGTTGGGATAGGTCTCTACCAACTTTGCACACCTAGATTTGGCAATATTTGACCATTCTTCTTTACAAAACTGTTCAAGCTCTGTCAAGTTCCTTGGGGAGCGTTGATGGACAGCAATCTTCAAGTCATGCCACAAATTTTGATTGGATTTAGGTCGGGGCTTTGACTGGGCCACTCAAGGACATTTACCTTTTTGTTCCTTAGCCACTCCAATGTAGCTTTGGCTGTGTGCTTTGGGTCATTGTCATGCTGAAAGGTGAACTTCCGTCCCAGTTTCAGCTTTCTTGCAGAGGGCAGCAGGTTTTCCTCAAGGACTGCTCTGTACTTTGCTCCATTCATTTTCCCTTCTATCGTGTCAAGTGCCCCAGTCCCTGCTGATGAGAAACATCCCCATAACATGATGCTGCCACCACCATGCTTCACAGTAGGGATGGTGTTGATTGGGTGATGCGCTGTGTTGGGTTTGCACCAAACACCAAACATAGCATTTTGCATTTAGACCAAAATGTTCCATTTTAGTTTCTTCACACCGCAAAACTTTTTGCCACATGGCTACAGAATCTACTGAGTGTTTTTTTGCATACTTCAAAAGGGATTCAAGCTGGGCTTTCTTGAGTAATGGCTTCCTTCTTTCCACCCTACCATACAGTCCAGACATGTGGAGTGCTTGGGATATTGTTGTCACATGCATACTTTGACCAGTCTTGGCCATAAAAGCTTGTAGATCTTGCAAAGTTGCCATTGGCCTCTTGGTAGCCTCTCTGATCAGTCTCCTTCTTGCTCGGTTATCCAGTTTGGAGGGACAGCCTGATTTAGGCAGGGTCTTGGTGGTGCCATACAGCTTCCACGTCTTAATAATCGTCTTGACCGTGCTCCAAGGGATATTCAAGGCCTTTGATATTTTTTTTATACCCATCCCCTGATCTGTGCCTTTCAACAACTTTGTCCCAGAGTTCTTTTAAAAGCGCCTTGGTGCTCATGTGCTCATGGTTGAGTCTTTGCTTTGAAATGCTCTACCCAGCAGAGGGAACCTACAAGAAGTGCTGAATTTATTTGGAAAACATGTGAATCACTACAGTTTAACAAAGGTAGAGACCACTTAACTTAGTGTGTGATTTTGAAGGCAATTGGTTACAACTGAGCTAATTTTGGATTGCTATTACAAGGGGGTGGACACTTACCCAACCAAGCTATTTCAGTTTTTATTTTTAATTAATTTTGTACAAATTTCTAGAATATTTTTTTTCGTTTGGAAGTTGTGGGGTAGGAAAATGTCAACACAGTTCAGGTTCTCATACAATCCAGGTTAATTCTCCAGAAGGGTGGTCAAAACCGTCCAAGTCATACACAGAAATTTTGTCTTCTTTATTTTCCCTTTTTGGTTTAAATTAAACTCTTATCAGCACTTTCCTACTTTCCTACTTTCCTACTTTCCTTCTCGCCTTCTCTCCTTCTCTCTCTTAAACACCTTGTACTCCTCTCACTTCCATGCTGTGACCCCAGCCCTTTTATAGGTGGATGATTATGTTTAACTTGGTGCTGGTGTGGCTACCACTCCCTGGGCACCTTGCATTGTGGGATTTGTAGTGTGCTGTGGGTAGCCATTTTGTGACCTGTAGTCCTTTTCCCGCTGCCATTTTGTGATGGTAGAAAGGGCTGTCAAAACCTCAGCCCTGACGTATTTACCCTCTATAACCAGACCCTTTGCTTTATCATAATATATGTGTGTGTGTGTGTGTGTGTGTGTGTGTGTGTGTGTGTGTGTGTGTGTGTGTGTGTGTGTGCGCTATAAAACACAACCTTTTAATCTGAATAATGATCGCATATGTATAAAAGTCTAAATGGCTTGTGTAGAAATAAAAGGTTTTAAATAAATATTTAGATAAATCTTAAAACAGAAACCTCAATTGTTTACATCCACCAGTAATCTCGCCGCATTAGTTATCTGGGCAGTTATTTAAAAATAGATTCTCCCCCACCAGTACATTTTTTTAAAGACACATCACACTTTTTCATATAATCTCTTGATAGAAATCCACCTTCAAAAATGCATCACAAGAAAGGAATCATGAATCAAATTCAGGGCCATCCAAAAATAATGGTCTTCTTATGCATAATGGAAATTTACAAAACTATGAACTTATAAACTTCCCCTGCAGTCAGACTACATCATTGCCAGTTTAGAAAAGAGAGTCCAGCTAACCATTTAAAGTAAACCATGCTTTATTAGCTATAAACAGAACCACTTGGCAAGCCTCACTCTACTATACACAGGGCAATGACGACACTACACTAGCTAATACAGTCATCTCATAAATCAAACTATTTGTGCCCTTTTAGAGTTCTCAGATTTTTATTTGTGAAAGAAACACATGCTGTAGTAAATATCCTTTGCTGCAATATATTCGTTTATAAACGGTATCCCGATATGTGTAAGATCAAAGCATTTTTCAGTTTTTTTTTTGTTTGTTTGCCACTCCTTTCCAGGAAAGGTCACTTATTTTTTAAAATAGTCAAATACCATGCTTCATAACACTAGCCCCAAGAAACTAACTCTAATAGGCACGTGTTTCACTTTGGTGTTAACATCAGCATCAGCGATGGAGTTAGTTATTATACAGTCATTAGTCTGAATTTTCTATTTGCCTAACTTTTTTTTCTTCTTGGGTATAAAGGATAATAGTGATATGTGTAAATCCAGGATACAGCTGCTGTTCATATTTCTAACTGCAAAATCATCATAACAGAACAACCAAAGGGAATACTCACACAAACAAAAATGTGGCTATACATGTTTTTTCACAAAGTAGTAGCTCTGCAGTATATCCATGGGGTAAATATAATACAATTGTCATTTTATTATATTGGGCCCTATTCACAAAATCATAAGGACTGTTTTAAGGAATGTTTTGTTAAGGGCAGTTTTTAAGGAATGCTGTTAATTAAATTGCAGTTCATGAAACCTTTTCCAACTGTTTTAAGGGTTTATTCTAACTCTCAAAGTACACTTTAACTTAATAGAATGTTTATAAAACAAAAATCAATTCTTAAAAAAGCAGCCCTTAAAACTGTCTTGCGAATGGGGCCCATTGTCTGCAAACATCCACTGCTTGAGTCTCTTACACCTTTTTTGGTATCCTGAGTTCATTTTTTACATCCACTGTTTGTCATTTTTGTAGATAGAGCTAGGTGTTCTGTAGTTTAAGCTTGCTGCTAAACATATCTGCAGCTGTTTTTTGCCTGCAGTTTCAAGAAGCTCTCTTCCGCTATGTATTTTGTTTTCAGGGTTTTGTCAAGAGAATGGTTAAAATAGTGAGACTGGGTGTAAATGCCTGCTACGTTGTACCAAATCCCCCTTCTTCTTCTAGGAGTACAAGGTGTCCAGCTTTGAACAAAGACTCATGAGTGAGATTGAGTTCCGCCTGGAACGCACCCCGGTGGAAGAATCTGATGACGAGATTGAGCATGACGCAATCCCCACGGGCAAGTGCATAGCGCCCATCTTTGAGAAGAAGCTGAAACACTTCCGTGCAGTGGAGGGGGCTCCGGTTTCATTCGCCTGTAAAGTGGTGGGCATACCTGTACCAAAGGTATGAATTTATTACCTTTTGAAGGCTGTTTCCATTGTAGGTTGGACTGCATTTCCAAGTGTCAGGATTTGTGCCTCTAGTTTCTCTCCAGATTTTTTTAACTCATGAAATAAGTTCTGGACAAAAAAATAAAGCATGTATTTTCATTTTTAAAAGTGTTTTATAAAGTCACTTTGGCTGATCTATATTTGAAATTTGGCATGCATCTACAACTGAACTTTCATTTCAACTATAAAATAAACTTCATTTTGAAGCTACTTACTCATTATCGGTAAGTACTGTATGTACATGCTAATCCCTAGCATCTCCAACACGGCAGTGCTGATTGTGAAATGCTTCATACTGCCAAGGTACTGGAAGAGGATGCAAAATATCATGCCGCTATCATTTCATCCTACCTAGAGTAAGTAGTTTGATTACAGTTATTAAAATCTTGTATTTGATGTCTCCTGTAGGTTTACTGGTTTAAGGACGGCAAACAGATATCGAAGAAAAACACCCACTACAAGATGACAAGGGAAGGGGATGGAACCTGTTTTCTGCACATTGCGGCTACAACTAATGATGATGATGGCAACTACACTATCATGACAGCAAACCCACAGGTACACCCAAGTAAATATACACCTGGAATATGTTTCACAACTATGCAAGTACAAGTGTGAAGTGCCCCTTAATCATAAATCATTTTACAGTAACATACTTCTAGATGAATATTTATTACATTCTTCCATAGCTTCCCTTCAGTGCACTCAGAATCGTCAGACCCAGCATTGTTGGCTTACCATTTGGTTTACATTATCTAAGTCAGATTATACTGTACATAAACTTCCTTGCATGCCATATACAAGCTCTGTTTTAGCTAAGGAAACAAAAAATATATAAACAGGAAAAGGAGATTTTCTGTATGGTTGGTGTTTTAAAAGAAACACATCTAAAAGCGTTTTAACACTGGCTTGTAAAGTCACATTATTACATATGTAACAGTTAAACAGTATAGGATACTGTACAAAAATATTAAAACCCTTTTTAAAGTTAGGGATTTTTATATGTTCTGATACATGAGTCCCTCTTTAGGCAATCAATGGAGGTGGTTGCCTCTACATTGTTTTTTGAAAAGATGCTTCGATATGAGCATGACAGTAGACCCTGGTCACAGTGGACCACTGAAATACATGCTAGTGTTTGTATATGTATAATCCTAATCATTTAGTATATTTGACAGAGATATAATCAATACATTTCAGACTTAAAAGTGTATACATGTACAATTACTGTGCTGCCACAGTATTTTTCATGATATTTGGATTACTGTTCTGGCAATGGTAAATAAATGGTAAATAAATCTCCACTAGATGGCGGTTCTAACTTTATATTGTTCAATTGCCAAACTGAAGAACTGTGTGTTTAAACTTGATGAACATTGCAATTCAGTTCAGTGGAGGGTTAAAATATACTCTTCAGTGCTACAAGTGCTAGCTTCATTATGCTGTCTAGTTGGTCCATTTTATTCTAGCATACATATGTTTGTTGTTTTTTATTCTATTTGTGATTTAAATTACAATGACTAATCATTTATGTTGTTTGCAGATATCCCTGTCTAACACAAGAAGCACTGTATTAATTGCATGATGTTCTTGGTGCTGTTTTAGGGGAGAGTTAGCTGTACTGGTCACTTGATTGTTCAGACTGGTCCGATGCGTAGTCGGTTAATGCCGACTATTCACTCTCAGAGGTAGGTCACATTGAGAGAGGCTTTTCTTTGTGCTAAAACTTATTTTAAAGGAGTAATCTTAGGTTTTACTTGTACATTTTAAATGTACCTGTACGTGTTCTTCACATGAAAAAACCTTAGAAGTGCTACATAATACAACACTATTAACACTATTTTGACATGAAATAAATAATAAATGTTTTTATATCAAGGTAAAACTATGAATAAATATATAGAGGTGTGTCATGAAAAAATTATATTTATGGAATTGGGTGATGCAGCGATAAACTTTGGGTGATTTTACAAAAACTTAAAATATCCTGCTCTAAATAAAAAATGGAACACAGTTTCCTTCCATCTTAAAATATTTTGTGTTTTTTGAATATCGGCATTTTGTAAATTGCTTGTGAGTTGTTTTAAATGATACACAGTATGCTTAGAAATATTATTTGCGATGCAGTACTATATGTCAACAAAAAAAAGCTCCTGTCACTAACTTTTAATGACACAGTACCATTATTATTTTATTTTTTTCGGATACATGAGTACCTGTTTAAGACTACCAGTGATGATGGCCATCTGTCAACTTGATGATGGCCATTTTCTCAACTTAAAATAAAGATCTGTTAAAGACACTCCGCGTGAAGTGCAAGATGCGTCCTCTAGCTTGGAGGTCGTCAATTCAAGTCCAGGCTATTCCACTGCTGACCGTGGACGGGAGTTCCCAGGGGGTGGCTCACAATTGTCTGAGCGCTGCCCGGGGAGTATATATATATATAATATATATATATATATATATATATATATATATATATATATATATATATATATATATATTAATATGAATATATAATATATACATATATAGAAGGGCATATTGTCAACTACAACTGACAGAACCATACTGTAATGTCAAAGCCAGGTTGCCTAGTCAAATATATTTCATTGGCACTATTGGGACTCAAGCGATTTTCTTATTTCCAACCACTTCTGTGCCGTGTTCAATGCAGGTCACGCTCCCGTGTGCAGGAAGTGGATGAAGGAGAGCCTAAACAGGAGCGCTTTTTTCGCCCGCACTTCCTCCAGGCTCCAGGAGACTTGGTGGCTCATGAAGGACGGCTCTGCAGACTGGACTGCAAGGTACCCCACTCGGAGACCCTGGTGTTTACAGGACAGTGGAAGAAGCATGATGTAGCTGATTCAATTCACTGTTTTGTGAATTAGCCAGACATGTTAAAAACATTGTTTGTTAAATGAAAGATTGTATTATCCCCTGTCGGCTGGGAATGTTACTGATATACTTGCTTCTAAAGCAGGGGTGTCAAAGTCAATTTTACCAAGGGCAATATCTTAATTTAACATTTGATTCACGGGCCACAAGCTTGTCAATATCGGGCTCCATGTTTTGTGCTGAAACGATCTTTAGCACGAAGTGTAGATGCTTGTCTTTCAGGCGAGATCTTTTTGTGGATTTATTAATCTTCATCAGTGAAAATAGCTGTTAGCAGAATTCCGTACTGCCGAACATTGACATGAAGTGTGCAGCCTGAATGCGGAGCTGTGGGAATGTGGCTGGGTGGAACGGGTAAAACTGCTCATCCGAGACAGAATGAAACTTAGCCTTCACACATGGGAGGCACTCCTCAGTTGTTGTCAATCCAACGAATGTCCCCCACTGTAATTTCATGTTGCGCGCACACTTCTCAAGCTGTTGAAATATATTGTTTGCTGTGGTAGTGCAACATCCAAAAGCTCTTGTCTTGGGTAATAGTGAAGCCTGCATCAACAGCCCGGATAAAAATAGATAACAAAGTGGTATCAGTAATATCTGTGCTCTCATCAACAGCAGGAAAAAAGGCTACGAAATCGCTTGCTTTTTCAGTGAGCTCTCTTGAAGATTGGTAGCCAGGTCATCCACTATTTCAGCTACAGTATTTCTTGAAAGACAGACATTGGAAAACACACGCTTTTTCTCAGGACAGACTATTTCTGTGACTTTAAGCATGCAGTCTTTTACAAAAGCACCCTCAGAAAAGTGCTTTGACAACTTTGTGATTAGCTCTGACACAAATAACTTGCCTTTACTGCCACATCACTTTCACTTTTTGCCTTTTTAAACATGTTTTGCTGTAAATCAAGGGTTCTTTTTAATTCGGCCAGCTTTTCTTGCCTTTGCTTTCCTTCAAACTCTCCATATTTTTCTTTGTTTCGTTTCATAGTGATGCCTTAAATTGAATTATTTAATCACTACAATACTTCTCTTACATACCAAGCAAATGGGGGTTTCTTGCTGCTCTACAAATAAATATTCAGACTCCCACCTTTCCTGAAACAATCTGCCTTCCTTATCGATCGTTCTTTTATTTGACATTTTGAGTTATATTATCGCTTTTGACGGTCAGTAGGCTACAGTGTCTAATGGAAAACACGCCTTAAGCACCTAGCACAAGATATGATTGGCTGTCTCTCGCTGTCTTTTGTTTCTTTAGGTCTGAGCTTCCCGCTACTTTTCTGATGGCTGATGGGATTTGGAGTTCTTATGTGTAATAACTCAATAGTCTCAAACTGGGCCGGGCCAAATTACACTGGAATGAATGAACTTTGCTTGGGGTGGGATAAAGTACCTACAAGGGCCGTATTCGGCCCGCGGGCCTTCAGTTTGACACCCCTGTTCTAAAGGGATACTTTATACCATCTACAGTTGTATTACTCAGTGTCTTAAATTTGTATTATGTTATTATGTGCATTCTCTATCATTCTATATTGTTATTTCTAGTGATATTTTTACCAGGTTTGCCAGTAACCACTGAAAAATATAAATTACGAAAGAGGTTTGAAAAATGACCACTAGGGGCGGTCAAACCACCTAGAAATTCTGTTTTTCCAGTGGTTGAAAAAGGACAGAGGTACACCTGGTAAATCTAAGCAGAGCAACTCACAGAGAGTCCCAGTGATTATGAACTAATTTATTCAGTAACATTCGCATTGACATTTCCGTCCTCCTGTCTCGGTTGCGTAGGTGAGCGGGTTACCAACTCCAGATCTCTTGTGGCTTGTGAACGGAGAGTCAGTTCTTCCAGATAACACTCATAAAATGCTGGTGAGGGAAAATGGGGTTCACTCTCTTCTCATCGACCCACTCATGCAAAGTGACGCTGGGACTTACACATGCATCGCGACCAACAAAGCAGGGCAGAACTCCTTTTGCCTGGAATTAACCGTAGTAGGTAAGGCATTGTCAAGGCTATGTTATTGCTAAGAAGCACCAGGGTGAGGTCAGTGTGTTGCACTGATGGTCTTACAATGTTGATTTACAGGAATGGTTAATTCATTTAATCAGCATGCAACAGCTTAAAGGGTACATAAGGACCATTTTATTTTATTGTGTTACATGTTCCCATGTGTTGTTACAACTGTTTACATAAGGTGTGTGTTTTGTTTTAATTTTTTCTTTTCTTTTTTTTTTTTTTTTACATTTTGACCACTTTTTTAAACTTTTAAATTGCATTCCCTGCCTCAAGATGGCTTCCCATCTACCCGATTGACCTTTCAGAAGTACATTTCCCATCATCCTCCTGAAAGGTTCTGTAAGGTCCATGCGGGTACATGAGAAGCCATTTTGAGGCAGGGAATGCAGTTTAAAAGTTTAAAAAAGTGGTGAAAATGTAAAAATAAATAAATAAATAAACAATACACATACCTTACGTAAACACTTGTAGCACATGGGAACATTTAATAAAATAAAAAGGTCTTTATGTACCCTTTAAGAGCGGCTGGTATGAAATATCACAGTTATCCTAACGTATGTGTTCTTGTTGTTTAGAATCACTTTGTATATTATTTTCTGCTTCAGTCATCACATCCTGGTGACTTTTTTTGTGACGACAAGAAGGCGGCATTAGGATAATGGTTTAAATGCATCATGTTATCATATTTGTCATAATTTGTTTCTAGCGTACAATATTACTATTACATGCTGTTTACCCATAAAAGCAACCTATTACATATGGTTTGAGGATGTGAATTTAAATCCATTCAAATCAGAATAGCACAATGCCTCAGATGTAAATGCAGCATACATTATTTCATAACAAATTGGTAATACTTTATATGTGCATTGGTTGTGAAAATCTATCTTTATATTTCTTGTGCCAACAGCCAAGGAGGTCAAAAAAGCTCCGGTGTTTCTCGAGAAGCTTCAGAACACAGGGATACCCGAAGGAACGTCAGTGAGGTTAGAGTGCAGGGTTGTGGGGATGCCTCCTCCCAAGATCTTCTGGAAGAAAGACAATGACACTATTTCTAGTGTCAAGGAAAGAATGAGGTAAGCAGTGTCATGCTGTTTGCAGGTCTTCTGTATTAACTGTAAGACTTCAGCATTGTTAGAGACTGCTGTATGTCATCTCTCAATATCAGTACAGTTGATGTCACCTGCTTTAAAAAACCTACCTGAGGCGTCCATTCAACTGCTAAGACATTTCAAAACAGTGGCACTTAATTCTCATTATCAGCCTTCTTTTCAATGAAATTCACAGACGATCGCTGTCCTATAACCCTAAATAAATTAGCCTCACACAGAAAAAAAAAGTCCTTTAGAAGATGATGTGAATTTTTGATATTCTGTATTTTAATGTTGAATCTGAATAGCAGCTGCTGGTAAAACACAGTATGTCTGGGCTACCTCATAGCCTTAAAAAACAAACATATTTAACAAAGAAAGATTCAGTGCAGTAAGTTACTATCTAAATCAGTGGATTTGTTTTTTTAAATATAAGATTCTATATATTTATTTTCATTGTGGTGGTGTTTTTTTTACATATCTTTCTATTTATGTGAAATAGTTTATTCAATTTTATTTTTCTAATGCTACACATTTATGTTTTTAATCCCAGCATGCAACAGGATGCAACAGGATATGTTTGTCTGCTGATTCAACCAGCAAGGAAAGAGGATGCTGGTTGGTACACTGTATCAGCTAAAAATGAAGCAGGGATAGTATCATGCACAGCCAGGCTAGACATATATGGTAAGAAAATGATAGCTTAGTGTAATTCAGAATTGTCTGTATCAACCATCTAACCACAATGCTTACATTTTCATATAGTTCATTCACATCTGTTCTAAGTGAAATTACAATGGGATAGGCATGGATCACACATTTCCTCTATTCCCATTTGCAGACCAGTGTGTCTGTGTTACTCTATACTTTTCTAGACTGCATGATGAACAGATTTGAAACTAGAATGACGGTACACTGATTGGCCAATGTACCTGGAACTGAAGCCCTTTGACAATATTTAAGTAGAAAAGGTTTGCGTGTCCAGTGCTGAAGGTCACTGTGATTTGGTTCACTGTAGTTACTTTACTTTGAAAGCTCAGTCTGTCAAGCCTACAGACTTGTGCTTTCTTGTGGATGGTTTCTGCAAATGTTATCATTCTAGCACCTGTGTCAAGGGAGATTAGGTTGTGCTGGCACACCTCTCATACAGCTTACGTAGGTCTGGTGGATCACATGACACGTTTTTGACCAGTCAAGTGTATATTATCTGAAAAGATTGGTGAAACTAAATACAATGTCTTAGCCCCTGTCCATGTTAACATAAGTCCAAACGTTTGAAACCGGCTTAAGTGAAACATGGGCCATGGGATAGGCACGTTCAGAATGCACGAATCTGGGTTAGTGGACCATTGTGGATCTATTGTGTACCAACTAAGTTTCACCAGTTCAAGGCAGAGTAGACCTAAAATTTAAAAAAACAAAAAAACAAACATGCTTAATGTGGATAGCAACTTCGTTAAGCTCTTAACCCGCTTTGAAAACACTAATACGTACAGGGACTACTGTCATGCAAATTATAAAAAATCTATTAAATGGTTGACAGGTTAAATGACAGGTAACCTCTGTTCAGTGTGCTTACTTATTCCAATATTGACACTAGTTAACAGTGGCACTTTTATTGAAACCAATTCTATGTTCCTGGGAATAAGGTGATTTATTTAACTGTATCTATGCCTAACATTATGAGGTAAACAAGGACAACTATTCAATCATGATGCAAAAAACTATTCTTACAACAGCTTTAAAAAAATATGTAATTGCACACATTTGTAATTGTGCTCAGTTTTTTTTGTAAACTTTTTATAAGCTACTATAAAGGTTGCAGAGCCATAATTCCAATGTTAGCCTTGACTAAGTTCATGAGGACCTTTGTCTACTTTGGAAGATCTTTAATGATCTCTAGTGGGAAACATTCATTAGCAAATGTGCGATGGTCCATTTGTTCTGCTTCTCTGGGCACTTGCATGTTACACTTAATGAGTGTATATAAAAAATACATACCTTTATTTTCAGGACCGATACACCATTACAAGGACTGCACTTAACATTTTGTTTGTGTAGGTACCCTGGCACAGCTGCTTCTTGCTATCACGGCGTCTTGGACTAACTCCTATCACCTTTGCTGCTTCCCTACGCATTACTGACCTGTACTTTAATAGACTGGCCAGTGCAGCTTCACCTCACTGTTGTCTCCCTGCTGCGTCACCCTATAACTGACCCCCACCCCCCCCCCCCCTTGCTCTGGAGCTCAGCTTGAAGGAGAGTAAGCTTGTAGTTTTATCTCAATATTAATCTTTGTTACTTTCACACTTTTTTTGGGTAATCACAGCCCAGTGGCACCAACAGATCCCGCAGCCAATGAAGAAAGTGCGGTCGCCGAGTAGTCGCTACGCTGCCCTCACCGGTCAAGGACTGGACATCTTGTCGGCCTTCCCTTCAGTGGACAGCTGCTCTTTGCTGTTCTCACCTTCCCAGGAGGCAACAGTGGAAAGTGAGGAACTGTGAAAAGGCCTTTCAGATTTATTCATGTAGGATAGTCATTGTGGAACTGTAAAACACAGCAAAGAGATACATGGTTTACAAACAGCCTGTTAGTAGTAGTAGTATGCTGATATCTGCTGTGTCTGTTGCAGGAAATATATAGTTAAAATTCTGAGCACAGTTTTCTAGCCTTATGTAATACAATCAGCACAAACAGTGTAGTGGCTTCATTTATAATGCACAGACTTGGCAATTTTCTTCTTAAAAGTAAGTTCTGTTGTAAGACAGAAGATTGATGTCATAAAATATTAGTGTCCTCTTGAACCATACAGCTTTTGGTTGACATATGTCACAATCTTCAATTGTGCATTTTAGTTATTTTGGTAATGCATTATAATGACCTGGTTATAATGACACTGTTTGAAATTAATTTGCCTCACAAAAATGGTCTACAGAGTGCAGTTCCTATCAACAATACACAAGAGCCACAGTTTTTTTGTTTTTTCAAACAAAATTTATATAGCCATGTATGTAGGTATCTTATTTTATGGAAAGACATCTTGCAGTATACTTGTTGTGTTGTGTATGATGTAGCTGATTTGTCTGTCAAACACATTTTGTTATATATTATCAATAAAGGATTTTTGATAGTCTGGTTAATATTGGGGTATTACCTGTGTTTGTAGGTATGTTTGAATGTGATTGGAAGATACATTGGGATGACTTTTTAAATAGGTTGGTTTTAGTGATTGGGGTCAGTCATTTTTCATTTTGTTTATCAATGACTTTGTAAGTTCAAGTGGTGGCGCTGATGTTTTTGGAAGTGATGAGAACCATGGAGTGCATAATAAGCTGTTAAATGTGGCCCAGGGGGTATTCTTAAATGTGTTTAAATGCTCACTTATATGCATAGTAACTGAATAATCATTATTTTTGCTACAATAAGGTTTTAAAAAAATGAGAAGGCTTGATGTAAATACATTTTATTTTAGTTTTTTAAAATATATTTAGAGATACTTTTCCTGAAAACTTGATTCTACCTAAAAAACAAAAGCGGCTTATTGATTTTTGAATGTTCCCATATTTGACCCGCTGTCATTTTGACCTCTAAAACTTTGATTGGGTAATAACTTTTAAGATTGTGATATGAATAGAATACATACTTATGTTCACACAGCAAATTGGCCTCTATCTATGTACTCGCATATTGTACCATTTTTGAGGTCTTTGTTATCTTTTGAAGCAGAGGGGAATAATATTGCTTTGATTCCCAATGTTGGTCATTTTAAAACTGTAGAAATTATTGAACAATAGAAATTATTAAACATATGCCTTAGAATAATATAATATAATATAATAATACAATATTAAAAGCCCTGGGAGATTAAAACCGGTCTAGACAACCGATGTATACAGTTTTAATCATGGTTACTATATTAAGGTACTCTCTAATTATTATCTTAATGAACTACATTTTGCTTAAAATATAAAATGATCAAGATGTTTGTTACAACATTGACCATCTTTTGGAAGTGCTTTTTGGAGTTTACAGTGCCTAGTTGCTTACATATACATGTGCTTTGGTATACAATAGGACGAATGTTTGGCTTTGAAGCAAAAGTTTGTTATGTAAAATTGCACCAGTCGTAAGAAAATGATGGACTGTTTTTTTTTTTTTTTTCAGTGAATAAAGTTATATTTATTCCAACAAATGGGTAGTATTGCTTTTCCTTTATTTTGCTGTAATCTATAGAGGTGTGCAAGAAACTAAAAGTGCTGTTCAGGTTTTATTTAAAGTAAGCAAAAGAACTATTGATTGAGAAAACATATGACATTTATTTTATGTACAAGCAAGATTATTTTTAACACTTTACTGGTTAATATGAGGTGGAGAAGGCACCATTAAATAAAGGTAGAACTTGCAAGAGAACTTGTATATTTTAGTAGTATGAACTAGTAGGTTTAATGCATCAAAACTGTTATACAAACACTATGTACATCACAAATGTACAGCTTTGACATCATTTCATTATCTCAAGAACAATGCATTTGGAAGCCTAAAACACACATGTGTTATAGCAACTTGCAGATAATGGACAGATTCCAGCTTTTAAAAATAAAAGATACAAGTATAAAACTGACCAAAAGGTCACATGAAATTATTTTTTTGAAAAAGACCACAACTTGGCCCAAACCAAACAGATAAATCCAAAAAGACTTACGCAAAACAGAATACAAGTGTATTTACCAACATCTACAATACATCCAGTGAATGATTTTAGTTGCTCTCACACGTTTGTTGTGACATTTAGTGGTTTGCCCGTCTCAGTCGTGTTCTTCCCTGCATTTCATAAACACTGCCAGTGTTAAATTAACAATCTGATAACTCTCATGCTGGTAAGGAAGGATGGGTGTAGTTCTTGTTCTCCATCGGGGACCCTAGCACCAGGAAGAAATGGTAGTTTTCCTGCTGGAAATGCTCAATCTGCTGGTTAAGCCATTCCCTCTGTGAGCTGCTCCTGTAGCGCTCTGCGTCCGTTAGGATGCTGTTCAGGGCCATGATGTAGCTGAGGGCCATCTGCAGGGTCTCGTACTTGGATAGCTTCTTGTCCTGCCCCCGTCACAAAAACGGTTGCAGTGGGTGACGTCAGACCAGAAACAGAAAAATAAACAACAGAGAGAGGTGGAGCTGAGCGAATAGTTTCGCTCAGCATTTAATAAATGAACAGACAGCCAGAAAATAAATGGTTGGAACAATCACAAAAACACAGGACACGGCACTTTCGCCAAAACAAGAGACAAACAAAACAGACTAACACTACACAAAAGACGGTGAGCAGATATTTTAACTTTACGTTATTATCTTATTATTTATTACCTCCGTCTCCAATCCCGTTCTCCACTCACCGAACACCCAACCCAGAGTGGGTGAAAACATGCAGCTTTTATGCAGCTGTACCATGACTCAATTGCTAATCAATCATTCAATTGGAGTCGCGGTACAACTGCACGTGAATTAATAAAGTGCAATACCCCGTGCTCACATATTATTACGTTTTACTTGCACGTGAAGTGCTGTGCAATCCTCGTGCCTAAATACAAATATACATTTTAAATACTTGTGTTATACAGACTATACTATATGACTATACACCAACATTAACATACAACACAAATACACACAGGGGCAGGCACTTTGTCACACCCCACTGAGGCACCACCTTGCGCAGCCGGTCGAAGGCGGTGTTCAGACCCTGCATCCTCTTTCTCTCATGCAGTTGGCCGCTATTCTCCTCCTGTAAGCATTCTCTGTCTTCTGTGAGACAGGCGTTCCCTCAGAGCCAGAATTAGCACAGCTGGACTGGCAGGATTTCATGTTTAACACTGAAGTTATTTCAAAAGTGGAACAAGAAGGCCAATTAAACGCACTGCTTTTTAATTGCTGTAATAAATGTGTCAACCATCTATATTATTACATATGTTATTGTTCTATATTTCTTTTATTACCTACAGTTTGTGAGTTTAGAAATGACCACTATCTCTTCTAGATTAGCTTGGTTAATTTCTTCATATCGGGCGTGTTTCCAACAGTAAGTGCTTGGCCACATCAGAATTGCACTGGGATGCAGTCTCCAACTGTTTTCTCTCAATAGCTGTGTGCTTTCAGTGGTGTGAGGAAGGGGGAGCTTTTTATAGCACAGGATTTTGAGTTGAACAGGTGGCAGCAGGTGGGGAGGCTTCCCTCAGACACTCTCCCCTCCCCAGCCCCACAACCCAGTCCAGTCCAAGCAACCCTCTTTGCACACTGAGAAACAAAAAAACACAAGCTTTCATCTGTCTAAAAATGCTATACACTTCCAGCTCTGACAACATACCATCTGGACCAAAGCTTGGTCCCTGAAAGAATATCCAAACACATAGTCTACAAAACTTCTAATTGATAATCCTTAATACTGTGAACAAAATTATTATTTTTTTTTTTCATAACACAGAATTGCACTGCACCTCAAATAACTTGACACACATAATGTAAATCCCATTACAGTGGATTTCTTTTATGCTAATCTGTATAAATCAGCATAAAGATTTCTCCTTCAAGAATGTTCAATTGTGTTAAAATATGTATAAACAGGTGTTTAATTTTGTGACTGAACCCTGAAGAGATATTGTGCTGCAAGGTAACATTTTAAAAATGTCAATAAAAAGACATAACTGCTGTAGCTATTGTCTATAAAGCTGGCATTAGCAAAAAATAACAATATTAACAATGAATAGTCTTGGTAAACAATTCCATGAAATAAACTGGAATTGTTATTAAATGTTGAAATAAAAAATAAGAAATGGTTATTTTATATAACATACCTGTCTGTGTAGAACTACTTGTCCTAGCAAATTTTGCAGTCAGATATTTTGATCTTGTTCATTTTTAACCTTTTTTCCCATTTTTTTTTCTCCAATTAACACCTAGTTCAGTTTTCCAATAGTTTCCAATATTATATTTGTTAAACACAGTTCCACCAATCAATGGATATAAACAATAAATTATTCACCCTTTAAGCAAGGAACAATGGAATCAAGTTGAGTCTATGATAACAATAGCTTTATGACTGAACTTCACGGGACCCTGATGAGACAGCTGTCAAATGCAGATCAAGCTTCCTAAAATGAATTCATGGCCAGTATTCACAGGGGCAGGGCAATCTCAAATACATGCAATTACTTTTAACATAGTCGTTATGCCCTATTTGCTTATTATTATCTAATTATTGCTGATTCAATTTTTTATGAAAATAGAACATGTGTTTGAATTTGCAATAGAATTAGTGGGATATAAGTTAAAATGTCTTTTTTTTTGTGAATAAAATTTAAATCCACTATTATAGCACCAGTGGTGAATTAGCATCACCAGAAAGAGGTCTTCCGATTGAAAGGCACCGAGAGTGGTTTTCATTATAAGACTGTTGAAAATGCAGTGAAATATCCTATTCATAAATACTTAAAATATGTTACATAGAATTTATAAATAACTAAAATTTTTAAAAGTCTGACTTTAGAAATACTAAGAGAAACATAATAAATGTAATGACATTTCGGCTAGTAGTCTTTTTTCATTGTCTTTAAATAGTTTGTCTTTGAAAAGATTAACTTTATTTTCTAAATTTTGCACCACAGTATTGGGTGTTAATAGCTGCGGATTAACATATCCAGCATAATGTATTAGTTGTTTAAGAGTGATATATTGTGGTTTCTCTCAGTCTGTACATCTGTCCATCTGTGCTGTATGTCACACTTAATTACACACAGATACACTAGGCTGTATATGAATATAATATATATATATATATATATATATATATATATATAATATATATATATATATATAATTTCTGCTTGAACTCTCTATACACGATACATAACATATACAATAAAAAAACACTTTTCTGTTCCTTGAATTAAATTAGACAAGTGTACTGTAATGATATATTTTAAGATGCAATGTCAATGTTTGTGAAATTTCAAGTTTTCTTCACACCCAAAATGGCAAAACACCAAAAGAAATAACTCGTTCTTAAGATGAATAATGTCATCACTCCTGTTCATCTGCTTAGTCAGTCCGTCAATAGTATTATTAAAACCTGAAGATTATGTTCAAACATGGCTAGGTAAAGGTTGGCATGCAGCCACCAGCAGCAATAATAAGACACGAAACCCCAATCCCCCGGCAGATGAGAGCATGAAGCACATACAGAAGCTGCTGCAAACCCAGGTCAGTACATTTGGCCTAGAAACAAAAATGCTTTTCCTTTTCCTTAATTATAAGATCTGGGACCTTTTTGTTTACAAATTAACCCCCGGATACACTTAATATTTAAATAGATGTAGACTACAACCAGTTACTAAAGAAAGTGTAAAAACCGATAGGTAAAAGGTAGCTTAAAACATTTGGATTGACTTTATTGTGTGAGTAATTTACTGTAGGTGTCATTACCAATTTAAAACAAGTCCTAAAATGCAATACTGGTTCATCATCAGTAGGTGTCATCTACAAATTCTAAACATCAGAGAATATTATTGTACTAGAAAATAGTTGAAAGGCAGATACAGCACATAATTGTTCTCATACCAAACCAGCAACTGTTTAAAGTCATTTAAAGATCTTAACAAATTAAGTAATAATATTAAATGACAAATTATTGAGCCACTGGGCCTTAATAGGACATCATTTACATGTCATCTGTCCTTGTTACTGTGTCCCACTATGGGGTATTAATTAGTACTTTGTACATGCTGGGCTCTGCATACAATTGGGGCTCAAAATAAATAATGTGTCTGGCTTATCCCCTGGGGAATTTAAAGGAGACAGGCTAGAAATCATTTCAATAACTGCCTTCCATTAGCAGCTGTCACTGGTTATTTTCAAAATGAAGATTAAGCTGGAAAAAACGTATATTGCAGTGAACAAGAGTTTCACAGAGATTGTTTTTTTTTCTTTTTTGTTAATGAACTTTAAACCGTGGTTCTTTATGAAATGATATGCCTATCATTGGTCTAAACCAAATTCTGCCGAGTCAGATTTTCATCAATGCTTTGAATGTTCTATAATTAAGATGTAATAATGATTAGGTACATTCAGTTTTTAAATGTTTTGTTTTGCGAGACATTCTCTGTTGCAAGGCTGGTAATAGCATACAGCAAGGAGGGAGAGGAGGGAGGCACTTTCTAGGCAGCACTGTGGCATCACAAAAACAGTAGTTCAGCACAACTGTGATAGAGAGGCCCACAATTGAATGACACTACATTTACACAAGAATAAGTGTGAAACAGTGTATTGAATATCCTCTAAATCACCTCCTGGAGCCAAGCTGTCATTATTTATAGAGTGCCATTCTAGCACTGTTATATTTTGTTTAGTATCCCAATGATGACATATCCAAGAGAGAATAAAAAAAGTGATGACTCTATTGTAGACAAGTCTAGATAACAGACGTTGCAGCAGAGTTCCACCCTCAAACTTCCCTGAAGACAATAATCACTGAGGAATGGTCACACGGTCTGGTCCTTCCATAACATCTTGCATTTTTGAATCTCCAAACCTTGGGGTATATATTCAACTTGTTTAACCCTTTCATGCATGACAACCTCACGTGGGGATGAATTAAAAAAAAAAAAAACGTTCCTCTAGTTTTTATTGGGGATATATGGAAGACACAAATGCATGATAGCCTCATATGTGTCATGAAAAACATTTTTAATGAACACTATATTTATTAGGTGTCCAAAACTACTTCAATTTTTTTCAGCAATTTTCAATATTTCATGCACGAAAGGATTAATTAGCTCCTATATTATTAATTGTACAGTATTGTTACTGAGAAACAAACATGCGCTTAAGTTACCTAGATTTATGTTACTTAAGTTATTTATTTTGTAAACATGCTTCTTGTAAGACTGGAATTCACACTTTGATTTTTCCCTTGTATCTTAACAACTTGTTTAAAGATGCACTTTTAGGGATGCCATTAAAAAGATGTAAAGGCTTGGTTCTGTAATGAATTAGCATCTCAGCCTATTGAATTGAATGAGAAGATAACGGCTGGAAGTGAGCCACAAACCAGACAATTCAAAGACGAACATCTTATCATTCAACAAAAGAGCGAGCTCTGCAGTGGAGGGGTAAGTATGTGTCTTATGCTGATGTCAGTTTCATCAACTAATCAGCTGCTTGGAGGAGATCCCTTACAGTTCTTTTGGTTTATGTTGGGGCCTTGTCCCTTTTAAGGGAGTTAAGGTCATATTGATTTGCAGAGCTCTTTCAAGTAAACAAATACATCCTGCCCAATGTATAGTATGTTCTACAATTACTATTGTTATTTTGGTAGTATTGTCCAAATGGAGAAAGTTTGGGACAGTAGTGAATCTTCCCAGGAGTGGACATCCTGCCAAAATCTCTCCAAGAGCAAGGTGTAAATTGTCCAGGAAGTCACAAAAAACCCTAGAAAAACATCTAGGGATCTGCAGGCCTCTCTCGCCACAGCTAAGGTCAGAGTTCATGACTCCACCATCAGAAAGACATTGGGCAAAAATGTGATTCATGGCAAGGGGGGAACCACTGCTCATTAAGAACACGAATGCTCGTCTCAAGTTTTCCAAAAAGCACTTGGATGATCCTCAAGAGTTCTGGAACAATGTTCTATGGACAGATGAGTCAAAAGTAAAACTTTTTGGCCAACATGGGCCCCCTTATGTCTAGCGAAAATCAAACACTGCATTCCACAGTAAGAACCTCATACCAACGGACAAGCGTGGTGGTGGTAGTGTCATGATTTGGGGATGCTTTGCTGCATCAGGAGCTAAGCCACTTGCCATCATTGAAGGAACCATGAATTCTGCTCTGTATCAGATAATTCTACAGGAGAATGTCAGGCCATCCATCTGTGAGCTGCAGCAGAAGCTCAGCTGGGTTATGCAGCAAGACACACACAAGCAAGTCTACATCAGAATGGTTGAAGAACAAGAAATTTAAAGTTTTGGAATGCCCTAGTCAAAGTCTTGACCTAAACTCCATTGAGATATTGTGGCAGGACCTGAAACGAGCAGGTTATGCTCGAAAACACACAAATGTCACTGAGTTGAAGCAGTTCTGCATGAATATGAGTGGCCTCCACGGCCCTGTGAGAGACTGATCAATAACTACAGAAAGTATTTGGTTGCAGTTATTGCTGCTAAAGGAAGCATAACCAGTTATTGAGTCTAAGGGGGTGATTACTTTTTTACACAGGGGCATTGGGTGTTGCATAACTTTCTTTAAATAAATAAATAAAATAAGTATCAAAATGTTGTGTTATTTGTTCACTCAGGGTCCCTTTTATCTAATACTAGACTTTGGTTGAAGATATGATAACATTCGGTGTCAGAAATATGCAAAAATACAGAAAATCAGACAGGGGGCAAATACTTTTTCATGGCACTGTATATATACTGCTGTGCAAAAGTCTTAGACATGTTGCATTTTTCTACTCTAATGCATAATGAGCATCAGCAATTTACTCAAAGCCTCCACTAGTGTTTTCTACTATTATAACAACCTTGACTTGCATAAAGAAGGAAAAATATTGAGTGAAATAGCTTGCATCACTTGATTTTCAAGGTGTGGTATCGGAAGCATAATTAACAAGTACAGAGAAACATCATCTGTACTTGACAAACCCAGGATTGTCTAACCTAAAAAACTGTCTAACAAGGATGAGCAATACTTGAAGATAATATCCTTAAGGAACAGAAAGAAGACAAGCATTAAATTGACAACAGAACTGGCAGAAGGCATATAATCAATATAAAGTTGGATAATTCTGAAAATGTTTTAGCTCCAATTTGTAAATACATTATATGAAGTAGCCTTTGGCTTCAGGTGATTTACTTGTGGCATTCTGAGACTTCTTCTGAACAGAGGTGGTTCTTGAACTAATGCATACATTAGATCCAGACATCTCACTTCAATGGAAAAGCATTTATTCCCAATTTGTTCCCACCATGTGGCTGGGCTTAATTGATCATCAATTAGTCAATTAACCTCCAGCCACATTCCATATATGGATTTTCAAAGTTAAATTTAAGCCCATCCCTGCCAAACTTAAATTCAAAACGTTCCAACTTTATGTAAAACAGCAAAAACCTGCCATACCTAGTGCACAATTACAATCAAAATTTTTTAACTATAAATATACACAACAATGGATTATTTACACGTGCAGGTCTTTTGCCCTGCCACAGCATTTACCTAAGTTTTAATACCAATAGTTTATTATTGTCCCTGTGTGCAATACACTGTTCCCTCAAATCTGCTGCAGAACCTCTTGTTTGTTTGCTGTACTGGACTTTAGGCTTCTTGTTACAGAGTTTTAATGATACTGCATACCCAGATTTTTACTACCTCAATGGAATATAAAAAATGTGGGTTTAACCCCATGTTGCATAAATTCAACAAAAATATGAATACAATAATCAAGCACATCTTATTAGCAACACTTAAAAACCCATAAGGGGTTGTTTAGGGCTATCCTGAGTGAAATAACCAAAGCACTCTATGAACCATCATTGAGTATTCTTGTTGTATAAAAACCAGAATGTTTGGAAAATAAAGTTTGTTTAATCCTATATGTATAACAGTTGATTACTTAGATGAAGCTCCATATATGCTTGGTAACATCACTTGGAGTAGTGCGACTCGCCCAGTCATTCTGTCGTTGGATTGGAGGGAATGAAAGATAAATTCCAAAATGAGATCTGGAACGAAAGAAAATTCGTTCAGGAATGCCGAATGTGAAAATGTTATTCAATGATAGATGTCTCAATGCTTGATGTATAACGTTAATTAAACTATGAACTTTGGGTAGCTATACTGTCAGAATGATATCCTTTGCCCCAGTCAATGAAGGATGGATAAAATGGTGTTGAGGTCAGGCAGGAAAGCCAGAACCATCTACAAATTCCCATGGGCTGACATACCTGCAGAAGTGCAAGTTGTAGATGAAAAGACATAATAATCTCCCCCAAACACAACACCAAACAAAGCACAAAATAATAGTACAAAAGCAACAAAGCATTATAAATAGTTAACCTTTACTACATTTTATGTTTAACTAAATGAAATACCAACTGAGTCAAAATACACATGCTAACTAATGTTTACTGGCACCTAAAATATATAAAATAAATTGTTAAATCAGTTACTTGAAATATAATAATACATTTACCATTGTTTTGATGTAATCTTTTCTCCATAGGAAACATCAAGCCTCTTTTTTTCAGACTTTTTCCTGGACAGATTCTAAAATACAAATGCCGCAATAAAGAATGTAACTAGAAATTACAATGTTTTTTTCTCATGTATGCTAAATAAAGTGCTTTCTGCACACCTGTGCTTGCGTTAGCAGACTCTCTGGTGTAATATGTAAATTATACATTAAGGCTTAACCTCTGAAAGAGTTGTAGACAAGCCATTCTATATTTAATAATTCAGTATCAGGAACATAGCCAGCCATGAAAAATGACAGAGGCACTTGCCCATGTGCATTAGAATATTAATAAACCAGCTTCGCTAAATTGCAGACTACCAAGGGAATGTATAATTCCTTATTATTAGGCTGATATGTACTTCTTTCTTGTCAACACTATTACTTTGCCTCACCTTGTAGAAAAGTCGCTAATAAGCCTTTTTCTAAGCCATTCGAACATGTTTAACTAACACGGCTACGGTGGTATGAATTGAGCCGTATGGTGTCGTTGTAGTCTGTGACAGTAAATATTTTGAAGAACACAAAGGATGTTGATATCTAAGCGGGACTTGGGAATTCATGCACACACAACGAGGGATAAAAGGCATTTTATTTTGCAGCAAAACAAAGTGTAAGAGAGCCTAAATAAATCATTATTAGTAGGATTTTAACCGAGGCCCGTGCATTGGGTGCCTCATAGCTTGCTACGACCTTGAGTATGACATAGTGGATATAGTAAACAAACAATAGTACAAATACACTGCGTTGTGTGATCCCCCAAAGAGCCTCCCTCCTGCCTTGTTTGTGTTGATTAACATTCCTTTTATTGCACCTCTCAGCAGCCTGGCTTGTTTTGCATATGGTTGCGTGTTTAATTAGCAAAACCTCTTGTCTGCAATTAGCACAGTGATGATTAATAAAATAACCTGTTTAGAGCCACATTAAGCCATCAAAACTGCACAATCAGGTATAACTCATTGCTTCCTAATAAATCACAACTGATTCACAAATTATTGCATTTTTAATACTCTATTGCTTGGCCACCTTAGCAATGACCTATTATTTCTATCTGGAATAGTTTAAAATGAAAAAAGTAACAATGATTAAACAAACAGCTTAAAGTAGAATGTTTAGTAAGAAACTAACCTCCGCTAATAAAGTGGTTTCCATTGTAGTATGAAGATGGAATTTGATAACCTTTCTTATTTATTATTATTATTATTATTATTATTATTATTATTATTATTATTATTATTATTAGTTATGTATAAATATGATGGCAAAAAGCTATGTTTTTTGTTATTGTTTGGTAGCAAGGGAGGTGAAGCCCCATCCCACAAAACCTTGTGCAGAAGGTGACCATCTCCCGATGTAATTAATTGATTAATTTGTTTAATTAATTAATCAATTAATTAAATTGATTAATGTGCTAATTGGGAGATGGTCGCTAGTATATAAGTCTGCAGCTCTCTCTGTTCGGGGAGGGTGTTCAAGAGGAGAGAACGAGAGCAAGCAAGGAGTCTGAGAAAAAGAGAAAATAAGGGTCAGTTAACGCAACTGCCCAGCCTGACCTTAGGTCTGTTTTAGTGTCCGAGATTTGTTTTGTAAAAATATTTATTTTCACTCTGTGAGTAGTGTTTTTGTGTTAAAATATTGTATTTATTTTTATTGAAATAAAAATGGCGCCGCAGTGCACTTTGCATGCAAATATGTGGGTGTGAGTCTGTTACAGTTCCTGCTTCTGACCTGACATAGGTGTTAAAACTTCATGCTGATATTGGACTCAGCTCTCACCAAGATAAGCCTCTTTTACTGTAAGCTAATGTGAAACTGATGCTGCTCTGTTTCATTGTCCATAGATCTTGTGGTGTAGTGGTGAATTCTGAAGATGAAAAAGAAAATTGCAAATCTCCGAAGTAGGCTTTCACTAAGTTTGTTATTGTCCTCGGTACACTGAAAAAATAAAATGCTTCCCAAAGAAGCTCATGTGGTACTGAACCGTATGCATTAGCTAATTCCAGGAATGTCACATGGAGCTCCTTCTGCCAGATCACACTGATGTGCTCTAAGCATCCTGGGAAACCTTGTATACTGGCTTTCTGTACTGAAGTGTCAATAAAGAAGTTCTTCAATAGCAAAGCTGACGATCTCTGAGCAACAATGCTGAAGAAAATCTTGCCTTCCACGTTTAACAGGGAAATAGGGCAAAACTGACCGATACTCGTAGAATCTTTTTCTTTGGGTATAAAGACCACACCTGCTCGGCGCCATGCTCTTGGTACAACCTGTTTTTCCCTTACTACTTTCATAAATTTCCACAGGATTCATAGAACACCAGGGGCACTCTTGTACACTGTACAGAACTCTATTAGGACCAGGAGATGATGACGCCCTTGCAATTTTCATAGCTTACTCAACTTCTTTCCACTTAGGTATTCTGGTGGATTGATATGTGGGATGTTTGAAGGAATCAACTCCTGCCTTTCTGAATCTGTGTGCATTTCCTCGAGATATCTCTCCAGCTTAGACTTAGTGTTAGACTAAATCAAAGATAGTACTTAGCGAATGAGGATGAAAATGAATTTGCAGTAATAAAGCACAAGAAAAATTCCTAGCGAAATCTCACGGAATCAAAACAAGCCCTTTTCATCCTTCAAAAAGCAGCTATCACTTGTTGACTACAAGTGGGTTGAGAAGGGGGAGTGGTTTGCTATGGCCCGACCAAATCTACTCAATTTCAGCTGTAAATCACATCGGAAGACTTTCTCAGGACCGGATTTTATAGTCAACTTCAAAGCTGTCTAAAGCTATCGCGTATTAAGCAAATAATAACACTAAACATCCTGATATTTGCTTTGCGTGGAGCAGTGTCTCTTTCAGTGATGGTAAAGAGTTTCAGATATATTTTATTTTATTGCTTGTCTTTGTGGTGTCCACGACAAACTTTTTATGTTTAAGTCCACAGGCATCAGCTGTGACGTTATCTACTTACGTTTCAATTTATCATTTCTTAAAGGCACAGTGCTGCATTACAATGAACCTCATCAAACTCAAGTAAAGCAAATGTAAACAAACTGAAATGCTAATAAAGAATGTATGAATATTCTAATCACAAAAAGGCATTCAAGCCATGGCTCAACTCACTCTGTCTCTGCTGCAGATTGAAAGATGTATGTCATTAACACATTTACACGTAAACACACACACAGGCATACCGGTAATTAATTAATGTAACGGTTACACACATACACCAATTCAATTGTGATTATCAGCAGAATTACATAAAGGCTACACACCAACCTTATGATACTTTTAAGAAAAAGAAAGAAGAAGAAGAAGAAGAAGAAGAAGAAGAAGAAGAAGAAGAAGAAGAAGAAGAAGAAGAAGAAGCCATCAGCACCAGCATCCCACTCACGTCACACTCCCTGGTGAATAACTTCTTTGCAAATTTGAATGGGTCTTTATAAAAGTTAGTTCTCGCACGCTCCTTCTTTTTACATAATTTCCGAAAGGCGTTCAGCTCTGCACGGTGTTGCAAGCTTATCTTTTATAACCCTTTGTAATAGATGGAGTGCCTCCTTCTGACTTTGTTCTGCTCACCTCTATTGTTTCCTCAGCTGCCTCCTTTCTCCAACTAAGCACTCAATCTCCTACTTTACAGGAATAGTTTGTACTTCCTTTTTTTTTTTTTTTTAAATCCAAACCTCTCTCTTTCATATGCGTAGATGGTATCCTGGTATGATAACAACAAGATTTTTTTTTAAAAAATCTATCCTTATATTAACATGTGGTGTATTATTTTAAAATAATTAGAGAATGTGTTTCTTTTTTAGTTTTGCACATTTTTTAACTACACTTAAGACACATTGTTATAATATAGCTTCTTTAAATTAAATGTTCTTTTATTGTGTTTTGTTTCTGTTGCCTAAAATGGTTAAAATGAATGTTTTCTTTCAGTTTTTTTTTTATCACTTTTGTACTAATTCTTAATTATTTTTTTTAATTCTCTCCTTTTATATACATGATTTTTTCTTTGTATTTTAGATGTATTTTCTTTGTAGAGCGCTATTGAGCTGCGATATTAACTTTATTATATAAATGTTATTATTATTCCTAATATGACTTATACAGTATTTCTATGCTTATCAATACATGTCTTTAGTAATCCTTAGTCAGTGTGCAGTGGCTCCCTCTTGTGGTAATAGGTAATACAGCAGTTATTTAAAAGTGTCCTCATAACATACACTGATGGAGATTCTAATTTAGCAAGCATTAAGCATTCATGCCAACCAAACTAATAAATACACTTGAGAGGTTAATTAACTCATGTTTGAGATAAATGTTTCTTTTTTCAAAAGTGACATTAATAGACATGAATAACTCATATATGCAGCCAGAATATTTCTGCAGTGTTTTCAAGAGCAGCAGCAATTCATAAAATATAAGAAATAATAATATATAACTGTAACATAAATACATTTCTTACTGAAAAAAAAACAGCTAAAAACATGAATCCCTATTAAAGTGAGATGGAATATACTGCAATGCTAATATGTACTGAATTAACTGCTATTTACCATGCCGAGTAACAAATACAAACAAGTAATCGTAATGAGTATGGCCACCCCCAGAGTACCAGTAATACATAAGTAATTACTCATTATTGGGAGAACAAATGCAAAATGCCTCGAAACAGCTCCTGGGTCTGTAACTGTATAGAAGTCAGGCAAGCAGCTGCGGTCCTAAATCCTAGTACAGTAATCCATCGCATATCCGCCTGCCGTGGGACCTGAGTAAGGGCAGATATGTA
Organism: Polyodon spathula; assembly: GCF_017654505.1. NCBI lineage: Eukaryota > Metazoa > Chordata > Actinopteri > Acipenseriformes > Polyodontidae > Polyodon > Polyodon spathula. The sequence continues at coordinate 17,750,968 of NC_054543.1, forward strand.
AAAAGGCAGATAAATGAATCCTGTTTTAAATACTATTATACACAGCTGTAACACATATTATTGTAACGACTCAGACAACTGGGCGCTCAGAAGTCCCGCGGCTGTGGTTGTTATGTGTTGTACGTGTTGTGTGTAAGCTGATATGCATAAAAGTGTGTATGCGCAGCTGGGAGAGAAGGGGTAAGTTAGATTGCATGGCTGCATGTGTGAGTGGTGGAGGAGGAGACGTTAAAGTGTGTGTGAGTTTTTTGAGTGAGAGACAGTACCTGGCTACAGTGGGGAAATATACAAGAAAAAACTGAAAAGCATGATAACAGATCTCTCACGCTTTTATGGTCATGACAGTTCTGCTTCCACGTTTACATGAGAGTTTATTTTAGAGAGGGAATTTAGTCGTCCAAATGCAAATGACCTCATTAATAATAAAATGATGGGAAGGTTTATTTAAATATCATCAAAAGCGCTGAAAAGAGATGCTGCTTGATAAATATCGTTCAATAATGCATAGGGATTTACATGAGGTTTTACGTGCTAGACAGAGATGAACAGCAGGTTACCCCCATCTGTCTAGAATGCAAAGGGCTTGCAGTTAAAACGATTCATGCTGCCAAGAAGAAGAAAATAATAATATAGATTTCCGTGTTTTACAATTGCAGCATATTTTAATTTAGAAAAGTAAATGATGGCTGGCACAATTAATGTGGGTATTTCACAGGACGTCTGGGAGGATGAGGATTCCAGCAAATGGTCCGATGCCACTGCCACTGGCCGGTCAGCCAATAACCCGCATTTCCTCCCAGAACCGAAACTGGGACCTCGAGCTTTGACTAGGATATTTCAGTTTCTTGAATTTATCTTGTACCTCCAGGAGCGTTCTGTTTATACCAAGTTCAGACAGAGCACTGGTAATGCTGGTGAAAATGGTGGCATTTCTTTGGTGAAGTCAATGCAGTTCATCCATAACCCCCAGGTTCGCAATAATTTCGAGGAGGGAACGAGTTTCCTCACACGTCCAGCGGACCTGGTGTTGCGTGCTGTCAGAAGGGGTGGAAGCTTGAAACATCCTGCAGGAAAAAAAGCTTCATTATTAATAGTATTATTATTATGATAACGATGCTGGTAATAATGACCTAGTAGTTCTCATGTATCATTCATAATTAGGACTAGGAGTTTGTCACAGAAAAGTTGGATGTAAATCATGGAGCAGTCACGGTCAATGCGTTCAAAATCACAGACAAAATGACAGAGGGAGAATAAAGTCACAGGGATAAAAAAATTAAATAAAATAACTGTCTTTAATAAAAGCAATAACATTTTTAATAAAATCATATTGCGCACAGGTTCACAAAAGGACGAGACAAGCAAATGAAATTTCAATGTGTTGCTTTTTTATTTGCTCAGCAACGGTGACTACTAACTAACAATAGCATTTATAAGGGCTGAACTAAGCAGAGAATAAAGACGCAAACATGGGAAATGGTAAGGGACGGCAAGCATAACACACTGGGAGTGAGAAATACACACGAGGATCACACAAAGAGGTGTGACAAGAGACATGTACATTAAATTAAGTGCAACTGTACAACAATTAAAACACAAGTGGAACAATAATTTCAATTAAAAAGAGGAAACTGTTCAATGTATGTCCCGCAGCTAATGCTGGCAGTTAGTATAGTACACACACACACTGAATTTATGAACTGTTAACATAACTTTAAAGAAGTATTTAATCAAAGAGCACACTTTGATTCAGAATTTTTTTTTCTTCTCCAAAAAAATTAAAAAAATTAAAAAAGGAGAGCAAGTAAGGTGTTGGAGCTAGTTCAAAATATGTCATTATTTATTACAATTAATAAATGATAAATGCATTGTTTTTAAATGTGCCATTTAATGTTAATGAGAAACACTTTCCAAAAAAATCACATACATATTGAACACAATTTACTGAAATCCTTGCAAGTCACACTGATCAGCAAAAATCGCAGACACTAGCAAAAGTCACAGAATCCGTGAGACCCACAACTACCTAAATCCCAGCCCTGTTCATAATACACTGAAATGAATAAATAATGTTATAAACTGCTGACATCATTGTATTGCTATAAATCAAAATCTCTATATACAATTTATATATAATTTAGCTACAACCCTCACCAGGAGAAGTGGATTGATAATAATGGATGGATGGATATTTAACTGAAGTTGTATTAGTAAGACTGGGATAAGGAATATCTTATGCTACAGTCTAGAGGAGGACAACAGGGTGAAAGAACGCTCCCAGAGAAGAACGTTCTTTTATATAGGGGAAGAGGAGGAGGTATCATGGTATTTAATGAAAGTCTATCTTGAAGTATTTTACACATTTATCGACTTTGTTGGGACTAATTAGGCCAATTAGCACGCACTTTACTGTGCTTTACCAAAGTGTAATGACACTTAAGTCATGCACTTTTGGAACGAGCACAATCATGCATCAGTTGTGCATGACACGTAATGAATGCACTATAGTAGCATGATTGTAAACCCCACCAGTGTGAGATTGGACACCAACTACAGTTGTTGTTAGTAAATATGCTTAGATATGGATGGCGCCTATAAATATGAACAACAAATGAATCATAGTTAGCTCCAGTCTCTCGAGATCCTGTATTCAGCATCTGCCACACTGAGTACAGTCTCATTCAATTACATGCTGTTGTTTTCTGACTATCCAACCCCAATTCATCTTTCATTTCCTGAAGAAGAAAGTTCTGTTTATATCAAGAGATTTGGACAGTGAAAATGTATTTTAAAAGGTCAGGGAGGAAGCTATAGAAAATACACTGAAGTGTTAATCAAACAATGGTTTCCCAGATGCATATACTGTTGACCGGTAGAATTACATTTTAATATAGATTTTTTTTAAAAAATTGATATAAATAAATAAATAAACAATATATACAATATGTAATAAGGTGCATTTTGGTTTATTTTATTAGCAATAAAAATTGTTACAAATTATTAATTGTTTCAATAGTATAATTTACTGAAAGAAGTTAAACTAGTAATTAGTTTCATTGATATTTTGTTTATTTTACAAAATTTGAACTTGTTTCAAAATAGGTGTTAAACACAGACCAGAAAACAGTTATAGTCAAATGTTCCAACAGATTTGAAAGAAACATAATTACTATAATTAAAGTAATATAAACCAAAACCATCCTGAGCATATCTTGGTCATCCTGGTACATAAAATCAAGAATACAATATGCAGAAATTAACTGCTACTCTATATGTGTATTCAGAAACAAAGCCGTGATTGGATTTGTTTTTCTGTATATGTTGGAAAACATGGTATTTATGGACTGAAGGATTATCCTCTTGTAAGGATTCCTAACCTCCTGTTTGTTTTTTGTGATGCTGCAGACACCAAACATTAGTCCAGATGGTATGGTGCTAGAAAAGGCATGGCTTCGACTACTGCTTAAGTCCCAAGACTGCTGTTCCCATTTATATGTTTTGTGTGTGTGTGTGTGTGTGCTTCATAGAGTGGGTAGCTCAGTGATGAAGCCATGGGGAAGCCACCCCACCTGCTGCCACCTGTTCATCTCCACATCCTTAGTTATAAATATACCTCCTTTAGCAAGATGAGGGAAAGTAGTCTGTGGATATCCAGCACAGAGGAAGGACTCATCACATGTTAGGACATGTGTGGATTTGCTTTTCTGAACTGGCAGAGCTGAGTGCGGATCTGAACGCAAAACTATCAGCTTGAACTTCAATAACAGAAGGGACTTTATTTAGAGTCACCCTTTCCTAAAAAAATCTTTTTGAAAGTGGGAGACCACAACACAACAACTACATCAGTGCTTTGAACATTAGAATATTACTATATATATATATATATATATATATATATATATATATATATATATATATATATTTGGTATTTTTTTCGTTTCTGAAGGTACTTCCATTTTGAAAAAATTTTATATTTTAATAGATATAAAAAAGAAACTTACCATGTTCTGCTGCTAGTTTAAAAACAACACAGAATTGTCGATATTAATCACTTTTACACAGTACTGTCTAATTGAAATATCAATTTTACTATATTAATGATGTTCATTTAAGAAAAGGTGATATTGTAATGTTATTTTTAACCAAATATTGCTCTTTATGATTTATATAACATTTGTAAATGTTATTACAACAGCTTACAATGATTATTATTATTATTATTATTATTATTATTATTATTATTATTATTATTATTATTATTAGTCGTATTCGTCATAGTTGTAGTTGGCATAGTATACCGTATACATTCCAATGTTGGAGATGCTGGTAAAAGTGTGAGGTTTTTGACAGCACCATGGTTTAATGATTATGAATGAATACAAGACCATACTGATGGGGCATTTTAAAAACAAACATATCAAAAATGTAATGAGATTAGGAAAATCATTTACCCGTCAGTAAATCCTGGTTTGTGTGAAATTGTTTTAGTTAACGCTTCCCTAAAAATATTATATTTGAATTGGCAAGAGAGAAAAAAACTGATACACCCACAAAACTAGAACCAAACTACTGTAAGTAATAATTTAATTTATTTACTGTAAGTAAATAATTTAAGGTCTATCACCTGTTTCACGTTTTTATTTTGGATATTTCTCTTTAAAAATTGTTCAAAGAGCAATCTTTTGGATGCATTTTAAATGTGGAGCTGCTATACAAAAACAATGGTTTGCATCCCATCTTTAATAACTTGAGTTTCTAATGTTTATATGTTTAATTATTAAAGCAACTATAATGACACTGACAACCTAATTCAAATGGAAATTTTTCACAATATATTTTTGTACTTGTGAGTTTATCAGTACATTTCCCATTAGTAAAATAACTGTTTTCAGCAGCTAGAAGAATAAAATCAAGTTTTAGAACCAGATTTATACACAAGTAAAAAAAAAGTGCAACTGTTTGAAATACATTATTTTCAATTGGACAACTTATATTAAGTCTCTAACGCTTTGCTTTCCCTCCCCACAGAAACTGCATTAATTGCTTTTATCAAGAGTTTGAATATGAAATCCTACATATCAAGCTGTGTAGATTCTGGTTCTGGCTCAGAAACAGTTTCCAATTGTGAGCCTGGAACCGAGAAGGTCGAGAGAGTGACCAGGAGAAGAATGGCTGCCAACTCCCGTGAGAGAAAGAGGATGCAGAGTCTGAACACCGCCTTCGACCGGCTGCGCAAGGTGGTGCCTCAGTGGGGACAGGACAAGAAGCTATCCAAGTATGAGACCCTGCAGATGGCCCTCAGCTACATCGTGGCCCTGAACAGCATCCTAACAGACACAGAGCGCTACAGGAGCAGCTCACAGAGGGAATGGCTTAACCATCAGATTGAGCATTTCCACCAAGAGAACTATTCCTATCTACAGAATGGATCCTCTGCTGAGCTTGAGGAATACACAGAGAGGTTCTTCTCCTACCAGCCAGAGAGATTCCAAATAGGCAACTAGATGACTGGAGAAAACTATATTATAGAAACTAAAGAAACTCTAGACTTGCTACATTGGGTGACAGTTAATTAGCGAGATACAGTAGCTGTTCTTGCTGATTTACCCTGTGGAACAAACCTCTGGTTTAAATAGCATAAGATCTTATCTTTTATCCATAGAGCAGTAGTGCCCAACTGGTTCCTGACATACATTCCATTCTGGGTTTCCATTCCATTCAGATCCCTTAGCAGTTTCAACAACTAATTTAGGATCTGCATGGTATAAAAACCAGTATATCCAGTTTCTGCAGCGCTGTCATAGAGTTATGCTATCAATTATATCAAGGTAAAAGATGCTCAGTTGGGCTGATAAATATACAGTTGGTTACTTTTCAGTGCTGATGTAGAATAACAAAGGGCTGGAACTTAACAGTGAAGCACAACAAGATTAATGGACCACCACCTTCAGTAATAAAGGGCCCTGTCCATGATGCACAAAATACCCTTTGGCATCTTTCAAAACGGTGAGGACTTTTTTTTTTTTTTTTTTTTTTTTTTTTTTTTCTACAGCAGCATTATAAAGTGGCGAAGGGATTTTCAAACAACACTGTACACTGATGATGAGTATTAACATAGTGTTCACCTGTGTATCTTTTTGTGCATTTTTTTTTTATTTATAATTCTTTAAGAATATTTATAATTCTGTTTAAAAATGTGTTGTGATAAAATGGCAAAAAACATATTTTTGTTCTGAATATTGTTATTAAGATAGAGGAGAGATGAGTTTCGTTAACCTCTCAACCTCTAAGTTGTCTTTGGAATTGGTTTAGAAAACAGTTTAATAAAAAATGGTGTAATAGACAATTTACCACTTTTTTAACAAAATTATTCTTGAAAGATGCTCCCGATAATGTAAATACTTAACAAAGAAACCAAACTATTTTTTATCACCAGATATGTTGATGTACATATATTGCCATTTGTAAAGAAATAATAAATAAAAAACAACTAACATTAATTTAGTAAATATAATTAGAAATTATACACAAATAGAAAACAAATGCAAATATATCTGTGAAAATAAGTTAATATAATAAGATTCCTAGTTGGACCGAAAAACAAACAAGCAAACAAAAAAACAAAATAGGCAATGTATGCTATGATAAAGATATTGACAAAGACTTCTCATATGAATGTGTCTTTCTAAATGCATTACTACTGTAAAACAAATGAGGTATTACAGTATATTGTATGAATAAGTGTAATTGATAATTTTGCTATTGGAAATCCAGCTATGCATTAAAAAGTGTATGTATTCAAATTATGTATGTATGTTTTACCAAAACATGTTCCCTTATTTACATCAGGGTGCAATACAGTGTGTACCATACTGTTGTGACAGGGAAATAATAAATGGTAAGCCATGCTGGACTACAGCATTGATAAATACACAGCTGAAGAATTGTCTTTTTTTTCTGAAATGTAAATGTTACAAAATGAGCAACTTAATTGCATTTCTGAGTGGATTATTTATGTCGTAGTTTTTGTAACATTCATTGAATAACTAGCAGATAAAATGGGACAAATTGTATACTTTGGAAAAATTGCCAGATTTTTATTTAACTTTGACTCCCTTCGAATATTGTAAGCCATTGTTTTTTTTTTTTTTTTTTTTTTTTTTTTTTATGTATTTGCATATATTTGCATTTAGAATAATTTTATTTCACAATGCTTGAACATTAGTGATTGATTGGTGCTAATCTGTCTTTAACTAAATGAATTTAACTAAAACAAAACATTTCTATATTGTACTGTAAACCATTAAGACTGACATTATTCTTTAAAATAACTAATGTAAAAATTTCTCAGATATAGTTTTAAGTACAAGTCTATTAAAATTGTCATTCTAAAATATTCTAGATACAGATACTCTTGAGATACTAAAACCGAATGCATCAAGCAAATAACCAGTTGCATCAATCATCCTTAAACCTCGAGGGCAATATTAGTATGTCACTAACGTTGCTCCTGATATGTAATTTTTTGAAAAATTGACTCTTGATAAAAAATGTTGATAATTATAAGCCTGTCAGCAATCCAAGGCTTGCCATACAAAGTATATTTTTTGAATTGCCAGTGTTACATTTCCCGCATCATTTTATTAAATCTGTGCTCACTTCTTCCTACCTTCTGTTCTGAACTTTTACCGAGCCATCTGTGAAATAGCAGCTTGAAATTATCAACAGCATTTAGTTTTTAATAAGCTTTTGTTAAATCTCCTCCTAACCAGTAGCTTATTTTCTGATCCATACTCTGTCAAAGGCAATGTCTCTAAATTTCCCACAGAGGGAGCCGTCACACTCCTGTTGCATTATTTTCTTCTGCTTCAGCAAGCAGGCTTTGCAGAAGACTTAGCAGAAGCAGTACAGAGTTCTGTACAGTGAAATGTGTGTTTGTGGTCACCTGTGGACTAGTATGCAGTCTTTCCCTTACACTCAATAAACACAAGAACACATTTTCTTTTTGTAATGCAGGTGAACCCAGTCCTCAAGGGTATTAAGTGTGAAATGCATGCTTAAAGCTACTTTTGTGGACAGACTTTTGAAGCCTAAGGGGTGCTGAACCCAACACCAAGATTCCAATGTTGTACAGTCTGGTAATTATGTTATTTTTATTAATGATGCATATTTAAACAAACAACATCACTTACATTATTTCAGCAAAACAGAACATTTATTTAAGTTTAAATAAAAAAAAAGATTTAATATGTTAAAGGTCAATAAATATACTCATCATACCAATCATAAAAGAATCCCGGTTAACATTAACATAATATGAATTTTACAGAGAGGTTTTTTTTTTTTTTTTTTTTTTTTTATCCCTTTACTGATATGATATATGGAGGGAACTGCATCTATTTAGCCTAGGATTATGAGTAACTTGATTAAAGTCTTTAAAATCTTTAACAGATTTGACAAAGTTAACCACAGCCAATACTTGAGGAGCAGAATAGACCCCCAGGACAAAGGAACCCTGCTGGAAATGAAGAGAAGATTTAGAACAGAGGGCAGGAGAACACAGAGTGGTGAAGTTACTGTATGGAATGGGTTAGCAAGCCACGTTGTTGATGTTGAGTCAGTAGGATCCTTGAAGACCTGACTTGACTAAGTATTGGGATCATATCAGCTTTGATGGGCTTTGTTACTTAGTTTCTATAAGACAAGTGACAACCACGTTTGAGTGAATTTGAATTTAATGTAAACTTTGACCAGTTTAACCAGAAGTTATTGTCACAATGAAGGAATTGAGATGGCTCACTGTGGCAAAATGGCTGTAGTGCGCAGGTGTAGACATGATGCGCTGCTCAAGTAATGAACAACAAGTAATTGCAATGGCCAGACAATGTTTTATTTGGGGAGGGTTTGTAATCCAGGTTGTATGTGAATATAAACAATAATTCCAGGCAATACACAGCAATGTGCATTGCACTGATTAAACTCTGGGTTACAGTCCTGAAATAATATACACAGTATTAAACACACACAAGACACACACACACACACACACACACACGCACGATCAGAAGTCCACAGTGAGTGCTAACGTGCAAGTGGTGAAATTACAATTTATTTGTGAACAATGGTAAAGTGTTTCTGGGTTTGTGCTGGCCTTAAGCGACAGCTCCGGATCGTGTTAGCCATCTAATAAATAACAAACAGTACAATTAGACTTGACAAAACAAACAAACACTAAACACTCACAGTTATTTTACACTAGTCCTTTAGCGGTTCTAACCATAACAAAAAGGAACAGATCACCTTGCTGCGTCCCCTTTTGTACTGTCAGTCACGCCCCCTTGGTTAGCAAGTGCAACCGTTTCTCCTCCAATCCAAGGTTGCCACATTGCTTCCCTTCTGGGTCGATGACTTGGTGTACCATAGCTCTACCCCCTTCTAGATGGCCAACTTCCACCTATCCCTGGAAATGAATTGTCAAGCCATCCAGCCACCTCCAGTGCCCTCATAGGTCAGGAGGGAGATTTATAACCAAAATGTATTCTTTCTCTGTCACACACCCTTAATACTGTTTTGAAACATTAGTTACACCAAGGGTTAACAGCATAATATAAATATAAAGCACCCTTCATCCATAACTTTAAAATCTTAGGTAAAACCATAGGATGTAGAGCAGATAAAATATAACCAGAGTAATCCCCTGTACAATTGTAACAGTATGATTCAACCTGGCATAAGAGGGACAATTATTTGCACTGTAGAATAATATTATAGATTACTTATGGAAAAATTGCAATATTCATAAACGATTGATATAGAATCCTATTATATTACTATTCTAATATTATGGTAAAATGTGTACAATAATGTAGAGTAATATTATAGAACAGAAACATTGTACTATTCTTAAATAAGTCCTAAAGTTGCTCTACAGTGTTTTAGAATTTTATAATATCACTATCCCTATATAATTTCTACCTGATTAAACTTTTAGTCAGTTATAGGGGGATTCACTTTCTTATGTTTTGAGCTCTATATTCAAGCTCCAGTTTTCAGGAAACTTTATAAATTCTGTCTAACTTAGTTTAATGTTTACAAGTTTTGGGTGCTGAAACCAGTCAAGCTAGGGTCTTGAATTGAGAAATACTTAAAGAAATGACATTTCGGAAGTGTCAAAGACATTGAAAAAGACTTCCTGTCAAAATGTTTGTCATTGAATTTTAGTTTCTTTAAGTGTTTCTAAATTCAACACCATTGAGTGTTTAATAGTTATTATGGTTGATATTAGAAAAACTGTCAAAGTTTTCTTCCAATGTTACACACACCACAGAAACTCATGCCCATAGACACACAACATCTATGCTTGTTTGAACAAGCTTGAAGTGAAATGCTTCACACTATTGTCAAAACATGTAGCAATCCAGTTAGCCCAGCATTAATAATATATAAAGCTTCCTTAGCAATAATAGCACTTGACATGAAGCTGAATACATATTTTTTGTGCAGTGTCTTGTCTAATTTTCAGTTTTCCGTTTGGAATAGAAAAATTGCTGGTGCTCAGGTGGCTGGGAATTAATGTAAAACCCAATGCTTAGTTAATCAACTATGATTTATTAATGATGCATTAATTATACCTTATTGTGCAGTTTTTCTGGCTAAATGGGACTATAAAGGGTTTTTTATTAATCATCAGTGTGCTAATTGCAGACACTTACACAAGGCTTACTAATTAAACATGCAACCATATGCAAAACAAGAGGGCTGCTGAGAACTGCAAGAAAGGGAGTCAACACAAGTAAGGACTACATAGATCTTCAGAGGACTCACTACTTCACTATATAAAGGTTCTTTGTTTTGTATTATCTAACCCCTTTCGACAACAAATCTTTGATAATAACATTTGGGGTGATAAATAAGTATATATGTAATTGTGGTAAGCTGGCCTGAGCTGTGACGTCAGAGCCGGAAGAAACACACAGCACTGCGAGTGAAATGAAGGGAATACGCTGTTACGCTGGTTTATTTTTAAGACAAAGATTTATCAAATCAGAACCCACTGAACAAACAAAACAAAACGAACACTTACCCAACATGCATAGCAATTGTTATTGTTTTTAAGTCTCCTCTCTCTACCCCGAACCTCCTCACTGCACACCCAGCCCAGGGAGCATGAAAGCTTCATTCTTTTATACAGCTGTGCTGAGACTCGATTGCTAATCAATCATTCACTTGAATCTCGGCACAACTGCACATCATTCACTTGAATCGTGCACTGCTGTACTGAGACTCGATTGCTAGTCAGTCATTCACTTGAATCTAATACACATTTTAATCAGCATGTGAAGTGATTGTGCAATCCCTGTGCCTAAATACAAATATACATTTTACATTACCGGTGCTACATAACCTACACTCTGTGCACCACTATAATAATACATATAACAGACAACATGAAACACAAAACACAAAAATACACAAGGGGCAGGGCACTCTGCCACAGTAATGCATTTACGATTTGTTTTGTGTAATCATTAATCTGACCACCTCTCCTATACAGAGTATAATTTATAATAAACACTTTATGAACACATTCATTGAAACATTTTATTGTCTAATGTACTTTGTGTTTTGTGTTTTTATGTGTGCCACGTCCCAGTGAGACATGTACAGATTACGTTAAATGCTAAACAAAAATACAGCAAGGAATTAGACTCCTGGACAGGATATGTCTCATTTAATCTTATTTGTGAAATACTCCTGTGTAACTCTCTACGTTTATCTAATATAATTTATCGGTGACCCTCAGCAGGGGGGGGGGTCGAACTTGAAGCTTGATGGTGTCGTTTCTTTGTTACTTGAGACCTGTCCAATATGAGTAAAGAGTAAGGAACTACCGAGACACAAACTATAACATAAATTTAGCAACGTTTGCTGTTTTCGGTTACGTAAAACAGAAACCGAACTAAGTAGGTACAATTGGAAACGTCAGGTAAATAAGTTGACAGGCCACGCAGTCCAGGTTAATAAAATGTACGTGTCACATTGCTTGAAACGTCCAAGTTCAATACAGTCTGGTCCAGGCTGTAATGCTAAAAGTTGGAAAGGATCCCAGGTTACAAACTGGGACAGGCCGTAGTTAGCTTTTCTGCATTTCATGTCCAGAGACCAACAAAAAAAAAAAGACATTTTTCGTCTCTTGTAAATTTTGGTCAAGTTGCGCTCTTCGACTTACCTGTGTATCTTCGACAGGTTATGGCGTCCGAGTATCCAGACCGGTTGTTTTTTTCTAAAAAAAGCAGAGTGTGAGCATAGCAATAGCAGCTGAGACCATAGGAGCCGAATGAAACAGAAAAAAAAAGTGAGCAACAGCCCTAGCTGCACCATACAGTGACCGACATAAACCAGGAGAGCTGCTTCATCCAAGAATATCACAGACATTTGCAGAGCTTTTTGAGATGTTATAGTAATAAAATAATGACTTGGATCACATTATTGAGGAGTTTGGTGATAAAACGAGTGATCAGGAGAGGATTTATCAGTATGCACGTCTATAAAGAGGTATGTGAAAAATAAAGCGAACAAGGGGTGGGGCTTGGCAGAGATGCAGTACTGATTTTGTGTAATCATTAATCTGACCACCTCTCCTATACAGAGTATAATTTATAATAAACACTTTATGAACACATTGGAGATGCAAATAGATTATAATAAATAGCCACCTGGGATGGTGTTGATGTACTCTATCACGTAATTGTAAGGGGTGCTTTTGTGCTCCCAGGTCTCCCGTGTGATGTCTAATATTCCCCTAGGGTGCTTGCCATATAAAAATTCAAAGGGTTAGAATCCCAGAGATGCTTGCAGTACTTCCCTAATTTCAAATAACAAATAAGGCAACATGCAATCCCAGTTCTTCCCATCCTTATTGATTACCTTCCGCAAAATACTTTTTAAAGTTCTGTTGAACATAAGAACATAAGAACATAAGAAAGTTTACAAACTAGAGGAGGCCATTCGGCCCATCTTGCTCGTTTGGTTGTTAGTAGCTTATTGATCCCAAAATCTCATCAAGCAGCTTCTTGAAGGATCCTAAGGTGTCAGCTTCAACAACATTACTGGGGAGTTGATTCCAGACCCTCACAATTCTCTGTGTAAAAAAGTGCCTCCTATTTTCTGTTCTGAATGCCCCTTTTTCTAATCTCCATTTGTGACCCCTGGTCCTTGTTTCTTTTTTCAGGCTGAAAAAGTCCCTTGGGTCGACACTGTCAATACCTTTTAGAATTTTGAATGCTTGAATTAGGTCGCCGAGTAGTCTTCTTTGTTCAAGACTGAACAGATTCAATTTTTTTAGCCTGTCTGCATATGACATGCCTTTTAAGCCCGGAATAATTCTGGTCACTCTTCTTTGCACTCTTTCTAGAGCAGCAATATCTTTTTTATAGCGAGGTGACCAGAACTGCACACAATATTCAAGATGAGGTCTTACTAGTGCATTGTACGGTTTTAACATTACTTCCCTTGATTTAAATTCAACACTTTTCACAATGTATCCGAGCATCTTGTTAGCCTTTTTTATAGCTTCCCCACATTGTCTAGATGAAGACATTTCTGAGTCAACAAAAACTCCTAGGTCTTTTTCATAGATTCCTTCTCCAATTTCAGTATCTCCCATATGATATTTATAATGTACATTTGTATTTCCTGCGTGCAGTACCTTACACTTTTCTCTATTAAATGTCATTTGCCATGTGTCTGCCCAGTTCTGAATCTTGTCTAGATCATTTTGAATGAACTTTGTTGCTGCAACAATGTTTGCCACTCCTCCTGCTTTTGTGTCGTCTGCAAATTTAACAAGTTTGCTTACTATACCAGAATCTAAATCATTAATGTAGATTAGGAATAGCAGAGGACCTAATACTGATCCCTGTGGTACACCACTGGTTACCACACTCCATTCTGAGGTTTTTCCTCTAATAAGTACTTTCAACCAAGCTGTCCTTTTGAGGATGGTAAACTGAGGTTCTCAATTGCTTTATGTTCAGCATTCCACAAAGATCCTTCAGAATGCGTGACATAAACAGGGTACGACTGTCAGTCAATATCTCTTTTGGGAGTCCTACTCGACTGAATAGCAACCACAATTCTTTGGCTATCCCCTTGGTGGCCATTATCGAAAGGGGAATGGCTTCTGGGTATCAGGTTGCATAGTCCATAATTACCGAGACATATTGGTGACCCCTAGCTGATTTTGGCAACAGACCCACCAAATCCATTGCTATCCATTCAAACAAAGTTTCTGTGATTGATAGGGGAATTAAAGGACTTCTAAAGGCTGGTTTTGGGGTGGTCAATTGACACTCAGGGCACTCCCCACAATGTTTGCTCACAGTAGTATATAACCCAGGCTAGTAAAACCTCCTCAACAGCCGGTCTCTGGTTTTCTTTTCCCCCAGGTGTCCCCCTAAAATGTATCCCAAGTGCCAAATTTAACACAGTAACCCTATATATAGCAGGTACTAGCACTTGTTCTACCACGTCTACCCCAAGCTTATCCACTCAGTATAACAATCCCTGTTTCATCGAAAAATAAGGATACATTTTGGATTTTATTTCCATCTATCACCTTTACATTTTCTCTTGCATTCTGCAAGGTAAGATCTTGTATTTGTGCTGTTCCAGAAATACACGTATAAAGGTTCTAAACACAATTCCAGGGTCAAGCAAAAATAGTCAAACAATCCAGGTCAACTTACGGGTAATTACCAAACAAAAGCACAAAACACGAAACTCTCTTTCCCAGCACAAAGCTATCTCCTACTCCTTCACTTAATGCTGTGAGCCAGCCCTTTTTGATCCCAACTACCCCTCTCCTGGGTGACGTCATTTCCCACCCGATAGCCATCAGGGAGCTGTAGTTTCCGTCGGGTTGGCCATCTTGTTTCCAGTAGTGTGAGGGCCAGCAAATTTGTCCTCACATACCTCTCATTCACGACCCTGCCCCAGGCCCTATCACAATATGTATCTGATTATGTATATCTCTGATGCTGTTTTTATTGATCATTAGCACAAGCCATTTGTATCAATCTAAAATGGGTCTGTTAGGTCTCCCATAACATTCCACTACAACAGAACTGTATATCACTGAAATGAAAATTGATAGGTGCACCCTCTCCTACTGTATCTCGTCAGAAAAAATACATAATGACACAAGTGACTAAAAGTAGAAAATAGTAATTGCATGTATTAAGTTTTGTTTTCACATATTGGTTAAGTTTCACTAATTATGTAATTATTTGCACTTGTTTTGTTATGTATGTAATTGTCTCGTTATATTTTGTTTTCTTTGTTGTTTGGTTTAGACTCATTGTGGTTAATTAGCTGCCCAATAAAAACAGACATTCAACACTCCAGAAATAGAGACACTGGTACGAGAGGGAGAGGCGCCGGAACAAGAAAGTGACGCTGGAACGAGAAACAGATGGATTAAGGTTTTTTTTTTTTTTTAATTATGTCTGCATCCTAATATTCTACTAGGTGATGCAAAACTTTTGGCTATATATATAAATTGTATTTGAGTACCTAGCCTATGGTGTGGTACTGATAACTACTGAACGATGTAGTGCATTCCGCTCCTCTGTGTCCGGGTGCAGACTAGCGGTGCCACTCCTATGTGGGGCTTTATAAAGCAGGAGGTTACAGAGATGGTACAGCATTTGTTTATGCTCAAAATATACATGGATTGTATGAAAACCCTTCCAATTGCAATTCAAAGAATGGCTGAACGCTATGCTTTAATATTGCTGTTACGTGTGATAATTTGGGACTTTGTTATTCGATTCTCTAGGGGCATCTGGGACGGAGGACCAAGGGGAGAGACGATTCTACAATACTACAAGTGATGGCCCCCTGCTGGACTGAGAGCTCCAAGTGGTCCTTGGTTTTGTCTGGGTGTGAAGATCTCTGGTCCTGGAGGACAAAGGGGATTTGTAGCCACTTTCCAGGCTAAGGATTAATGTCTCCCGTTCCTCTTGTGTGCTCAGGACTGGACTTGGTAAACATTGATCAGAACTGCGAGCTTCATTGTTACAGTACCTGCCCGTTCCACTCAATGAGTGGCAGGCTTGTCTGGTCATCAATGCAGTTAGTATATTGCTCATAGTTACACACACACACACACACACACACACACACACACATATATATATATAGTATTAGATAGTGTTTTATAGTAGTTTACAATAATAGTTTATAAAGAGTTTGAAGTTATTATTGCCACTGAGGGCACTGTTTTTTTCTAGTTTAAGTATTGTTACAGGTACCTACTTGTGTCAGTAATGTTTACATCTAACAGTTAAATATTGACTTTGAATTAGTGCGTTTGCCTGATAGGCTTATATCAGTGTATTAGTATTACATATACTTACCTGTAGAGGATATTTCAGTATAGACTATTTATCTGTGAATATTGATTCTGATTTATTATGTTTGCTTGATAGACATAGAAATGTATATATATATATATATATATATATATATATATATATATATATATATATATATATATACTATATATACCTTGCTGATATAATATATACACATCACTTACCTTGCTGATAAGATTGTTAAATGTTGATTTTGACTTGCTATGCCTGCCAAATGATTTGAAGTGCAGTTTGTGTGTGTCTAATAAAATATTTAAACTTGTTCACATGGTTTGTGGCTCCTGTTCATTCATCTTGGGGGGGGTCAGAGGTGGTGACGCAGACCCAAAATTCCTGTGCAGCGAGAGAAGAACAAGGTTTAAATTAAGCAGATAAGTTGTGAAAGATATAGTTAACTGGTTGTCTCTCGAACAGCAGGTATGGCAATGATATGAGATGGTAGCTCTGAACTTTAACATAACCACCAAGCTTTAGGGGAAATTGGAATTAACTGAAGCTGCCACATTCTGTAGTATTACTGGGAGGTAATACAAGTAAAACAGGAAGACAACATAAATGTCTAGTATACTGCACAGGTATACAATTTAAAACTAGAGTAAAATTGACTTATTGTTTCTTCTATGTACATTTTCTTAGTGTTTTGGTGTTCGGCGTGGCACAGACTGCAAAGAGATTTGCCTGGCTTGAGTACTATTGGTAGTTGCCATTGATCGAAGGTTGACATGAAGCAGTTCCTTAGGGACTTTAGGTGATGGTTCTAAGGATTTTTCATCAATCAAATTACAATTTATGTCGGAGTATGTAGAGTTTCCTGCCTGAAACTTTGTGTAGCTTTCCATTCTCTCTTGACACTCAAAGGTTTTTTAAAAATCAACCACTGTTTAAAGTGTGAGTACCCAGTAGTTTTGGTGGCCCTGTTTCTCCTGCTAGACCTGCTCTGTCTGAAAACAGGATCCTAACCTAGGGATCTGCCTCAACTTCACAAGCATATCAAATGAAGTCTGTTAAATTACAATGTGCTTACAGGCTGTTCTGGAGTGCACTGACTGAATGGGTAAATAGAAGAAAATGAACATGTGTTCTAAAACAAATGATGCACTTCTGCAGGACCCCCCCCCCCCCCCCCAACATGACTGTTCCCAGCTGTTTCAATGATCCCAAAATCAGATCTGAGCAGCACTTCATTAGTCTCTCCATGATTGATTATAACTAGACATGGAGGTATTTTGTATCCCAAGGTATGCCAACAAATTAATGTGTCTGGAGTTTGGTGAGCGGAGATTTAATTTCAGTATGTATTTGGGGATTCTGAGAACAGATTTTAATTTAGAAGTCGCTAGCATGGTAAATCCATGATGAATTTTTTTTTATTTATATTTTAATTCCATCTTGGATAGCTGTAATCAATTAATCTAATTATAGGTGCTACTAGGTCGTTCTCAGACAAAATGTAAATTCACTTTTGTTCTTTTTCAAGAACTTTTATTTTCACATCTAAATGCTATATACAGTCTTCTTTCCTGGTTATTTTGACTCCAGGGGGTCCTACTGATAATTTTATACCCCCAGGTGTTATAGGGTTATAGGATGTCTGTGTATCAGGGAATAGCAAATAGAATTTAATTGTAATTTTGATGAACATTTACACAGACGTTCACAGTCCTGTAACTTAGACTTCTTTGTTGATAATATGCAAGTTGAAAAGTAGATATATTTGTTTTCTGTTCCTGACCAATCATTATTTAGTCCGTTGTAATTTTTATTGAAAAGACCAAAATTACCTTTACATTTTAAGTGAATTCTGAGACGAGTCTCAACTATATAGTTTTTAAAGTCAGTCATGTCAACTGTACCTATTTTGAAAATAAAGCACAGTAAAAACTCAAAATGGTATGGTTGAGATCATGAATTGGGTTTCTCTGCAATGAGTAGGTGGGTTCTCAACAGTCTATAGTTTATATTAAAACATAACTTTACATTTAATTTCCAATTCATTTAAATTAATTTTTTTTTATGTGCTAAGTATTTTTTTTGCGTATGTAATGTGCTTCCCATCAGATATGCATCGAGTCTGGTATGGTGCAGCATTAATTCCACATTTTATATATATATATATATATATATATATATATATATATATATATATATATATATATATATATATATATATATATATTTATTTTATCAATATATAACATGTCAAGATATCTCAGCATTGGAAGAATAACAAATGAAAAGGGCTCCTTAATAAAGGAAGTCACTTTTATTATGAAATCTGTTCATTCAATGTACAAAACAACGTGTATGTTTACAACTTTCTTTTGCTTTTAATTTTCAAAATGTGTTGTACATTTTCTGACTAACACATACAAAATTGAAAATATATTTTATTAATTAACAGTACTGCCTGTATAGCTTTATATTTCTGTTACACAGCAACACAGGCATGTTTATTGTCGGCACTTCTGTGTGTGCATGTTTGTTTGTTTTTGTCAGACCGGGAAGAACACAAACTTCAAACAATGAATGGCAGGTGAAAACTGAGCTGTGGCGCTCGGTAAAGGTTTAAACAAAACCAACAACACAAACAAAAAGGTGCATTGGCCAAACAAACACACAAATAACAAACATGCTTAGCAATTGTTATCTTCCTCCACAGATTTAGGTCTCTCCTCTGACACTCCTGCTTGAGCGCAGACAGACTTTTATACTCCATAGTCTGCACGAGATTAAATAATGATGTGTGACTGTCAGCTAGTTAAATAATCAGTAGCTGATTAGTCCCGCATCCTCACAATGTTTTTAAAAATAAAAACAATAACCTGGCAGACGGCGTTTTGCTCGTCCGGCCAAACAATACATAATAATAATAACAAATAATAATATCTGATAGCTTTTGCCGTCGCATTAATGCATAAATCAAAACACATGCTTCTCCTTGTGCGCAGCATACATGGCCTTAAAAGGCCACCTGCCCCCTTAGTCCCCAAAGTCCCGGTTTATAGACCCAGCCCAGGAACAGGGGCAGCAACGGGCCAAAGGTGGCGGCCACGGTGGGAGGTCCTCCTCCCACCCCAACAGCTGTAGTGGCCAGGCCGACAGTAGACAGGCCAGCTCCTCCAGCCAAGGCAATCCTGGCCCCGGCTGTCTGTGTGGGTGGTCTCCTGACCTTCTCCCCCTTCTCTCTAGTCGGCAGCTCCCCCTTGTGGGGCTGCGGCCACCAAATTCCCTGCAGTGAAAGTGCTGCGGGGGGAGGTGGTCTCCTGACCAATCCCCCCTTCTTCATAGCCGGCAGCTCCCCCATGTTGGGCTCTGGCCACAGTATTTCCTGTGGAAAAGCAAGGCTGACAGCATCCCCAGGTGAAGCAGTTCCGGTCACCCCAGGCGAAGCAGAACCATGGACCCCAGCCGACGGTAACAGTAGCGGACCCTCAGGAGTCATCACCAGCAGTGCGGACCATCGTGAGGCAACAGCAGCGCAGACCCTCTAGAGGTGAAGGCAGCAGCAGCGGACCCTCGGGAGGTGACGGCAGCAGCAGTGGACCCTCGGGGAGGCGACAGCAGCAGCAGTGGACCCTCGGGAGGTGAGGGCAGCAGCAGCGGACCCTCAGGAGGTGACAGCAGCAGCAGTGGACCCTCGGGGAGGCGACAGCAGCAGCAGCAGACCCTCGGGAAGTGAACTCGGAAGGGGATCCCCTGGCCATAGAGATAGCAACGGGAGCTCCACTTCTCCCTCGTACCCTGTAACTGGTAGCTCCCCAGGCAATGCAGGGCAACAGGCAACCCCAGGCAATGCGGAGCAGCAGGCAACACCAGGCGATGCATGGCAGGCATCCTTGGGCGGAATAAGGCAGGCATCTTTAGGCAGAGTGAGGCAGGCATCCTTGAGCGGTAGAGATAGAATCAGCAGGTATTCACCCTCTGCTGGTGGAGGTGGGAGCTGCAAGCAGTCCTGCCATGGCGGTGGAGACAGAACCAGCAGGAATTCAAACTCTGATGTTGGAGGTGGGAGCTGCAAGCAGACCTCCCACAGTGGTAGATGTGGAACCAGCAGGAATTCATCCTCTACTGGTGGAGGTGGCGGAGGCAGTTCCTGCTGCTCTGCTCCTGGCTGTGAAGGTGGTGGAGGCAGAGGCAGCTCCCTCTGCTCTGCTCCTGGTGGTGGAAGCGGAAACCAAAAACCACGAATGATATGTGTGCAAGAAAAATATCTATTCTACCTTTAAATTCAAGCAGCTTATTACAATACACAAAAATAAACCCTAATTTATGCCAATCAACACCTGATAGACCTGCTGGAAAGTATGTATTATAAACAATACAATCAAATACAAAATAATTATTTTGCTGAAATAACAAGAACATATATGTTACTGTTGTTGGGAAGCTTATATCAATTAACCATGAGCAAATTGATTGCTCAAATACCTCTTTAGAACGCACTTTTGAAAATAGGTTGAGTATACATAGAGCCCTATGAAATTATTTTTATTTTTTATAATTTCTTGTTTTATTTTTCACAAATTTCATTTTATTTTGTTTTATTAGATACACATTAATATAAACAACTCAAATAGATGTATATGAATAATAGTATAGATATACATCAATCATGTTTCAACTAAATACATCATTTTTATTAAATGTTTTCTGCTTTTTTTATATAACATTATGAAATAAACAGACCTCACCCAGAAAAATAATGTAGTTCCCATAGTTTCTCATTAGCAGTAATAACGGTAAGGTACAGTCCCCCACTCTTTTTAATTAACTGCCTATTTCCAGTAAGTAATGCCCATGCCCTCTATAAAAATACAATAAGATCAAATTAAAAAACATATATTTGCACTTCCCTACGGCTGTGGCTGATAATTGCACATACAGCAATCTACTCATTAAAAACAAAACCATGGGAATTGTATTTCAAGCTTGGGGAGGTATACAAGTTTATAACAGTAATATACAGCAAGTAGTTTATTCTACTTAGTTTATTCTATAGGGTAATGCCAAACTTTTGACCATAGCTGTAGAATATTACATTGACTGCATCATATTACAACCTGAAGTAGATCACTTCAGCCTCATTTGCTTTTTTTTATACTAAATGGATTCCATTGTTTTTATACAATAAACAAAGTTGTCTAACTGAACAATACCAATTCCATACAAGTCTATCGTCTGTCTAGCCTACCATCATGCATCATACTATTGGCACCTAACTTCAATTCGTTCAATTTTTAGTAATGCGGATTTAGGTAAGGTAGTCCAAGATAAATTCTAATCTGGGTCTGTGAAACCAGCCATTAAACTGTCCTTTTAAATGTTAACATTGCATATGCAGTAGTTTGAAATTCAATTACTTGTGTTTAGAGGTTTTTAACTATTAGATAATGGCTTGTGGAGATGGTTCAATATGAAAATATCAAAATATAAAGCAGACCACAATAAAACCTTTCTTATCATGTTCCAAGTTAAAACATTAAATAGTTGAAATAGGCATGTGGTCCAAATGAATCCCATAAATCTGTCTTTAAGCGTTGTGACAAACCATTGTACTGTAGTCCACAAACTGACAACCCTTCTCTGTTAGAATGATAGTGTATTGATGCCTGTTCTTCAAAGTCTGACAATTGTTACATAATTTCGTTTTTTTATTTGTTTATCTTTCTATTATTCATTAACTGTCTCACCTACACCGTTAATGGTACCTGTGTGTATGTTTTAGTAAGACTAATTTTACAAGACAAAAGTTGTTTAGCAAAAGGGAAAGTTTCTAATTTCTCTGCCCTGTGCTGGACAATGTATTATAGAATATCAAATAAGTGTGTTTATCTTGTCTGTACTAAAAGCCTCTGTTCACGGATTGTTTCTCCTGCCCTAATTGAACGTCATTCCTGCTCTGTGCTCAAAGCAGTGCTTTGTGTTGATAAGAGCTAGTGTAATAGATAGCCATAATGGCGTTGCTTTTAAATCCCTTTTGAGAGTACATATCCAGGTGTTTTCGATAGATACTCACCATGAGCAACATACTGGTGGCAAGACACATATAGATTACAGAGATATAATTACATTTGTTGAAACTTTGTGTTGGATTTTCCAAGTCCCCTTGTAGGCTTGTATTGAGAATGCCAGTCTTCTCTTCTTCCTCTGGTTTAACAAAATAGCATATCAAATAAGCTTCTTGTCACACACCCGTGCCCAAATACAGCCCATTTTAAATCGCCTGTGCTACATAACCCAAACTATACCCCGTGCACCAATACATACATACATACAATAACACACCACATAAAACATAAAATACGTACAGGGGCGGGACACCCCACCATGCCATCTTTAATAAATTAAACATCTTGAAAATAAATTAACCATAGTGTTCGTAAATTAACCATGCTGAAATTAAATTAACCATAGTTTCGTAAATTAACCATTTTGAAAATCAATGAACCATAATGTTTATAAATTAACCAACAGATTATTTCCTGAACGGCATCTCATATAACAGTATACACAAACATTTTAATAAATGAATTATGTAATAAGATTAATAAATGTGATTAATAACTCGATTTGCTTAATATTGAAACATATTAATAGCCTTAAATTAGTATTAATCATAGGCACCAATTCGATTTTTAAATTAATGTTATCAAGCAAAAGTTAGTATTAAAATGTTTCTATAAAAAAAAAAGCACGCCTGAATCTCGAAAACCTACTCTACAGTACAAATTAAATTACATCTCATAAGTGAAAACAACATTATATGAACACACTTAACAAATGAATATCCCAAAACAAGCATTTTTTTTTAAATATTGAACTTTCACCATACGTTAGTTAGTATCACATCTGCGTCCTGTCAACAGATAGACAATCTGTTAGCTCTGATTTGCGGATTTGTGTTTTGATTGACAGCGCCAATACTCCCTTCCTACAGTTTATTTTTCTAACCCCAGTAGATTAGACAGTGCTTATGTATTATTTTATGTTTAGTTATTAAAGTGGGTTCAAAAAACAAAGGCCGGGCCTGGGTGCAATAAAATCTGTATTGTTGTGGCAGGATACATGGGCATTACCTGAGTCAAAGTTAATTACATAAATAAAAAAGCACAAAAAGAGAAAAAAACAACAGCTACAGTAATGTTACATGAGCACATTCTGAAAAAAAATCCATAAGTTTCAAATAAAATCCTCCAATTAAAGTATTCACTTATCACTTATCCCACTGTGCATATATCTGCCAACATGTGTGAGACAGACAAAATTGAATGTTTTTTCACACAGCTGGGGTCACATCACACGCGTTGTTACTACCTGCCAGAAATGCATGTTGCACCATATGTGTGCAATCAGAATTTCAGAGTGGCAAAGCTGGAAACTGCTGCACTTTTGAAAATACCAGCTTCAGTTACAATCAGATTTTAGGTTAGGTTAGATTAAGAGGCTAAGACTGCATCCCAACATTTTGAAAGCCTATAGTCACCGATCTCATTCATTTTCACTTGTTAATTCATCAGTGGTAATAAACATAGGGTGGGTAGTTACCAGCAAGTTTAGTTTTCTACACAAAAGACAATGGCTCTCAATCGCTGTGTAAGTCAGTTTCTATTCTGTCAGTGTGTCATATTTAAAAGTTTAATGCAGACTGAAGACCTACGTGTTTAATCTGTCTGCTGTAAGATTAGACTTAATGTTTGCCTTTTAGTTTTGATATTGTTTAGCCTGTGTTGTGTGTGTGTGTTTTTTTTATTTTTATAACATGCTTTATTTAATGTATCAAATGTTTATTTACTGTAATGCTTCTATATGTAACTATCTAGTAACCCTAGATTGTAGGGTATTTTTTTTTTATATTTTATTGTCTCTGTTTCTGACATTGCAAATAACCTAGATAGTCTTCTTAGATTTACTGTCAGTATTTGTGTTATAATGGAATTTTATACAGCTATGGGCTCTTATTATATTGTAAAAGTAGTATCATCTTTTAAACGTTTGAACCCTAGATTATTAATAACCCCTTAAACCTAGAATGTATTGATAGTTTGGATTAAACCATTTTAGAACATGACTAAGAGAGAGAAATTGGACAACAAGCCAGAGTCTAGTGGTGCTTTATTGCAGAGAAGGGCCCACTTGATAAAAATATAATTAATTAATTCCAGACACTTCACAACAACCCAAACAGTTTCTGAATGAAGCTTCCACAGAGAAGCTTCTCACAATGGACTGCAGCACCTCCCCTTTTCCATCTGATGTCACAGAGCTAGACCTCTATAAAAACAGTTAGCTGGTGCAGACCTTATACAGCTATACTGCCAACGCTACTATTGAATCGAGCTTTGGTTTCAGTGAGTTTCTAATCGATTTTAAACATGAGTAAATTGACAAACAGGTCAGCCAGCCACTTCGGTGTCCAGGAGAACCATGAGCTGGACAGCAGGGACAAACAAGCCTGGGTGAATCCTTCTTACAATGGCTCCCCTCCTTCTTCTCCACGGACAATCAGAGCCATCTACAACCCTCAGTCTTTCATGGCAAACCCTTATGGGAACCTGGGGAAACTGGAGGTCCTCCCGCCTTACCCAACTGATATGAAAGTCATAGAAAGTGCTGGAGAGAAGAATAAGGAGGAGAAGCCACAAGGATGTTGCTCCTTCATCGCTAGAGGAATCTGTGGTAAGTGACTTGTAGGCATATAGTAATATAGGGTGGTGGCAAAAGGATGGTAAACTGTGGAATTACTGTCCAATTGTACTATGTGGAATTACTGTCCGATTGTACCATGTGGAATTACTGTCCATTTGTACCATGTGGAATTACTGTCCAATTGTACCATGTGGAACACAAGGTTATATTTTTATACACAAATTGTTTTTTTTTTTCTTGATAAATAGTATTGTGATATATACAAATATAAAAAAGTAGGATATATTTAATATAAACCGTAGCAGATCCTAGAACTACAGATTTAAAGAGCAAAAGTATAGATCATTGAACCAGATCACAGGGTCTCTTAAGCACTGAGTGCAAGGCAAAATGCAATTTCATAAAACATTGTTATCATACAATGCAAGAAACAACTTGATGGAGCTAGGAGCAAGTACACGCTTCCAGTTATTTGATTCCTTTAAGAACATTTGCCCTTGCCCATTTTGTTAAATATTGTGTAATAACATTTTAGTTTTAGTTAATTTTGTACATTGCCCAATGATGATTTTATATTGAGTATGACGCAAATAATAATAGCCTACTAGTGAGCCATAGTGATTCAAAAATATTATCCAGAAAATAGCTTATATCATGATCATTTTATTATAAGCACTGAACACCTCCTTGTTCATTCCAAAAAAATTGGTACACAATTGGTGATTCACTCTGGCGCTTAGAAAATAAATTCATAAATGTTATCGCTGATAAATTAATCTTGGTTTTTAATATTACCTCCTGCACATGAGAACTTGGGGTATTATTATTATTTGTTTATTTAGCAGACACCTTTATCCAAGGTGACTTACAGAAACAAGAGTGTGTGAACTATGCATGAACTGCAGTCACTTACAGTGTCTGATCTGAAAGACAGAACACAAGGAGGTTAAGTGACTTGCTCAGGGTCACACAGTGAGGCAGTGAGTGAGAGAGGATCTGAACTGGGGTCCTCCTGGTTACAAGCCCTTTTCTTTAACCACTGGACCACACAGCCTCCTATAGATTTATCAGAATGACAATTCAATTTTATTTGATATTCCCTGATACACAGCCATCCTATAACAAAAATTGTTTTTTCAAAGCTTTGTTCTTTTGAATTGGTCTTGAGGTGACCAGGGAAGGTGCTAGAGAAATTGCAGTTGGGTTGCTTTATTTATTCTTTTTCATTTAGAATACACACCAGACAGTGTAGTGACTCCCATTAAAGAATGTAAACACATTGATAGATAAAGAGGATTATGAAATGTCTTGGGTGAACAAATCTCTATGAGTTTCTGATGAAGATTTTAAGCAACACCGTTCGATATCCCTCAGAACTAAAAATATGAATAAAAATATACAGGACATACAACAACAACAGAAAGAAAACGAAATATGTGGGTCTTTAGCTAAATAAAAAAAAAAAAACACATTTAACTTAAATGTGGGTTAAATGTGGGTTAAATAAATAAATCTTTCATTGAATTAAGGGAAGTCCTGAGTTGGTTTGACTTTCGGACCAACCCCGAACACAGCAGTACGTTCCCTTTAGTATGTAATGTCCCGCCTCTGTAGTCAGTGGAACACCAATCCCCAGCTGACACGTGTCCTTTTCCTTCACTTGACTTTACATACTCGTACTTCCGCCCCTCACCAAGGTTCAAAAGATGACATGGTCACGAGATCTTGGTAAGGGAAGTCCCGAGTTGGTTTGATGCCATCTACTGTCGGGAGGCTGAATCACAGACCGAAACCCCTTTGACTCATCACAGTGCCTTTAGCTAAATAAAAAAAAAAAAACACATTTTGCTTGTTCTCCATGTTTTTGTGTACATCTGTGTGGGTTTTCTCTGGGTACACCAGTTTCCTCCCACAGTCCAAAGACATGCTGGTTAGGTTGATTGATCACTCTAATTGCCCTGTGTGAGTGTGTGTGTGTGTGTGTGTGTGTGTGTGTGTGTGTGTGTGTGTGTGTGTGTGTGCGTGTGTGTTGCCCTGTGATGGACTGGCGTCCCTTCCAGGGTGTAGTCCTGCCTTGTGCCCTGTGTCTGCCATGTTAGGCTCCAGCTCACTGCGACCCTGTAAAGGATTACACGGTTATTGATAATGGATGGATAGATGGATGGATGTTCTGTGTGGAACCACAATGGCAATACTATATTGGTAGAACATTACCACATATGTGGGGACATTTTCATTATTTAACTAGTGGCATCACAATGATTTGAATCTATGGCCAGCCCATTGCAGTTCCATTTCAATAGCAGTATGCTGCCATATCTGGATCCTTGCTATTTGTTCAAAATCCATTATGAGGCTGGTTAAGCTACTGTATTGTTTGCTAATAGTTCAGCTAGGTTTCCTCTAATACACTTTTTTTAGATTCTGCAAACAAACAAATGGTTTGCCTTTCATTGAGTACAACCAACAGTTCAACATCCCTATTAACTCATTCAGTTCTAG
This sequence comes from Polyodon spathula, assembly GCF_017654505.1. Classification (NCBI taxonomy): domain Eukaryota; kingdom Metazoa; phylum Chordata; class Actinopteri; order Acipenseriformes; family Polyodontidae; genus Polyodon; species Polyodon spathula. The sequence goes on from NC_054543.1 coordinate 17,778,552, forward strand.
TATTACTATGTCATATACTGGTGTGTGGTTACATAACAGGTCTACACAGTTTTTACATTTTTTTTTTGTTTGTTTTTTTTTTACAAATGCTGTAGTGACAGTCCTCCTTGAGAATTTACCATATTTCAAAAATATAATTCTTATAAACACAATTGGAACCTGTTTCATTTCATATTTGAATGTTTGTTTATTTTATTTATTTATTTATTTATTAAACGTTTCTACAGAAACATATATGGGCCAAATATTGTCATATGGGAAAACGAATTAGCGCACTGGTGGAGCACTACACTTGTCAATCAGAATTCACATTTCATCATTCAAGAGTCACAGACTACAAGTAGCTACTCAGAGTATTTAGCTATTATCAAAATTTACAATAAAAATATTTTAGTCAATCTGTACAGCAATGTACAATGCACACAATGTGCTCAGGAGTTTTTATTACGTATCTGATCGCGTCCACAAGCATAACAGAAAATAGGGGGGTGAGCAGGTGTTACGAACACTAACAGATTGTTTTCTTTTGGTGATTAAAGCTAAAAAGCAGGAATCATCATTTTATTAAAAACACTTTCTTTGTATCATATTCACTGCTTGCAATAAATTAGGCTTCGTATAGCAATAAAACAATGCTTATAAGATATACAGAGCTTTAATCCAATCTTTTGACCAATACAGAAGTGTATTTTATATTTTTGGACCAGAATGCTGAGAAGAAAAAAAAAAAAACATGTGTGCTTCTGTTGCCAGGACTGTGGGGGACCACGTTGACTGAAGACACAGCTGGAAATCGAGAGAAGTACGTGAAGACAACCCTGAGGGAGCTGGTGGTGTACCTACTATTCCTGACAGATATGTGTCTCTGTAAGTGTCGTTCAAATTGAGAGCACTTTTTAATTCCTCAAATGTTAGTTTTTATATCAATCAATCAATATTTATTTTATATAGCGCCTTTCATAGTGGACCACCATCACAAAGCGCTTTACAAGATAGTGAGGAACAATGCATAATTCATTACATATAAGGCATAGTTCATTAAATACAGTGAAATGCATGGCATATTACATTAAATACAAACAGTAAAAAAAAAGCAAATAGATTAAATACAGGCATAATACATTAAATACATGGCTTGGGTTGTGAATTCTAAACATTGTGGATGAATGTGTCATACAGAATCATATGAACAAGATGGAGTGAAAAACCTGAAATAGCAATTTAGACAACAACTAATAACAGATACCAGGCTTAAGAGCACTGAAAGCAAGAGAGAAAAAGTGAGTCTAAGAGTTGATTTGAAGCGAGTGACTGTGGAGCTACACGCATTAAATATACTATACACATAATATGTGCTGAAATCCTGACAAATCATTAATGCTGTTTGATTGATTTCTTATATGTGATTATAAATAAATTTTATAATGTTACATTATATTTATGGAATGTTATATTATAATTACAGAATATGGTAATACCTATAAATTGCTACTAATTCACTGCAGCAACTATTGCATTGTTTCAGAGTTATCCAGTAAAAAAACACCAGTGGGCTGTGTGCTATGACCACTAATGATTCAATCAGAGCTTCTTTATGACTCTTGTTATTTCTCTGTTATGGTGTAATTCAATCAAATTTTCAAACTTGCAGTCAAACGAAGACACACCTAAAAAAAAAAAAAAAAAAAAGAGTAAAATCTCATATTAGCATTTTAAAAGCCCTTCATTTAAAAGACATTCTGTAACTCTAGAAATTGTCATTGAATGTGGTTATTGAACAGGGTTATAATTTCATGCATGCATAAGTCAAATATCAAGAAACCCCCAAAATATAGTCATTGGCTCTGTATGGAATATACTGTACTGTGCAGCTAAACTGTTGTTCTTCTAAAAATTCAACAATCAAGGCACTGCGAAAAAGTGTGTCCTGCTATTGCTGAGATTTTGGGAGAGCTGAAGTCATTTAATTGACAAGATTCAGATTTTGCAAAATAGGGTCAAAAGTGAGTATTCATAATTTGGAAATTATCTATTTCAAAATACCTCTAACCCTTGTGTGCTAAAGTAAAAACTATAAGAACAAATGACCATGGACCATATAACATTAACAGCATATGGGACTGGATGTCATCATGTATTTGCTCAGCCTTTGAGCAAACAAAACATCAGCATTCTTTCTACATTGATGCTTTTGTGCAAGAGATGAAGCAGGCAGCATGTTATCTTTTTGCCCGTACTATTTGTTGAAATTAGAGCTGCTTTTACCACCTGTCCCAGTATCAAATTAATGTTTGAACTACCTAGAATTCAGATAGATATTGTTCTGACAAGCATCCTAAGCTTCAATAGCGATGCGTTGCACACGCAATCAATGGGAATGAAGTCTTCATGTGTTTGAGCCTGATAAGATAGAAGCAAGCTTACATTGATGTTCCCTTGTTCTTTTTACAGGGATTTAGGGCCATGTAGATTGTTAATATGAGCAATTAGTACACAGGTTTCTTCTTTGTGTGTAGCCAACAGCCAGGACTAATTTACGATTTGCTTTGCAATGTGCTTATATCACTAAGTGGCACCTGCAGAGTATTGTCGCTTGTTGCGACTGACATTTCTCAGCTTGGCTTTAGGAATTATAGAATTTTACAGACCTGATAAAATGCCCCATTCTTCAGCTAAGAAAATGTATCAGCACCAAACAGGGAAAAATTAATCAATCTAAAATTCATATTATAAATTCTGAGATTAAACAAATTAAACTGGTTTAATGTGCAATGTAAGTCAACAACAAACTAATCTTGAGACATGGGCACTCTGTCCTGCAAACATCCTACTGTCATAAAATGTTCAATGCCCAGTTTACGTCTGTCAGCCGAGCCCCATCTATGTTAATAAGTTTAATTGCACATCTTTTTATTCAAGTTTTAATGTTGTTTAGTGTCAAATGATAAACGAGGCATCATATATATTTCATGAGAACAAGTTATATATATTAAGCTTTTAAGAGATTGCTATAGTCTTGGCTTTGTGTCATCCAATTGTGTAATAAAGATTACAAGTTGCATATTTCCGGACTTTCAGTGACATATGGGATGATGAGTTCAAACACATACTACTACACCAAGGCGATGTCTGACCTCTTCCTTGCAACACCCACTAGTAGTGGAGTTGACTTTCAGAGTATCACCAATATGGAACAGTTTTGGGAGGTAAGTATCCAAGTATAATTATTATTTTTAAACCGTATTTTAATGAGCAGGAGGTCTGTTAGATATTTTTGTAGTTATTTTATGGTTCGGTCAGGCTGCAGCTTGAAATATTCTTTTAAAATCCAGCTATTGAACCCACTCGTTCCCTCCTCCGACACCATTTTCTAACAAGATGATATGAAAAGCACGTTCATGTGGCATATAAGGATTGACAGGCACTGTTGAGGCACTTTCTGTCATACTCACATCACTTAAGGACTAGGTTAAACTGTTCTTTTGAAACTGAAAATTATCTCTAACCTTCTCTAAAATAGGTTTTTGTGAAACGCAAACTTAATTTAATTGGCCCTATTCACAAAACCTTAAACTTTATCTTAGGTTAAACAGGATAACCCCTCTCTAGAACTACTGAAGGGGGTTTTCAGGAATAGCAAACCTTATTTACTTAATCAAAAACGGCTTTAAAAAAAGAAAAGATTTAAAACAGTTCTTACAGTTTTGTGAATGTGTGCAGTATTCATAAGATGTAATTCATGAGTTGTTTAAGGAATGTTGGTTTTTGTAAATTAAATAAAGTTTGATATTTATAAAAACTGTTCTTTATTGTTAATGAAACCATCAATAGTCCAGCTTCAGGAATGTCAAACTGTCAATTTTATTCATAAAAACAGACTTTGAAGAAACATTCTTTAATTAACGCAGGAGTTAAAGCTTTGTGAATGGAGCTCAGTGTCAAATATTTGGGGGTCATACCAGATTGTTGACTCCATCTTTGCTTTTTTTTTTTACTATGGTGGCATACTTTGAAACAGCTAAATAAAAATCAGCATACAATATCGCATAGGAATATAGATCATATCTTCATCTAAACAGAATAACTAGCAAGGGTTAAACTAACAATGCAGATTGTATGCAAGGTAAGTCACCTCTGGATAACAGTAAAGCATGAGTAAATACTAGATCATAGGAATTAATGGATTTGTGTAATTTATCTTGTACTAATAGACACAAGTGGGATCCGATGTCATTGGATTTCAACCAACAAAAGGGCAAACAAATTATTTGTTTACCTGACAGAGATATAACGCATATCATCCATTAGTTTGGGAGGCCCAAAGATGAAATAGTTTGCGTACAGGCCACAGCAGCTGGTATTGATAACACCATGGAAACCAAAGTGATCATTAATCCTGCCTCATTATAGAGCTGCATTAGTTCATTTTGTCTCTTCCTAGCTTGGCGTGACTATTTTTTGTTTAGCTGACAGCTGCGCTGGGATAGCAAATACGTTTAAGAAGAGAACTTGTTATTCCCATGTTTATGGTTTTAAACATCAATTTTTTTCCAAATTCCTCAATTAATATTTAGTTTTTTTTTTTTTTTTTTTTTTTTTTTTTTTATAGCAGCTGCGCAAACAGGTCATTGCACTTACAAAAATATACTGCTGTATCAATGCCTCTTTTTATTGAGTCAGAATTATTTTATACATTGCCTATATACTCTGCATTCCCTTCTAGAAGTTTTCCATAGTTAAAGCACAGCAAAATGCAATGAAGTATAGTGAAAGCATGGTAAAGCATAGCTAAGCATGGCTACAAAATATACATCATATACAAAAACATGGCAAACCATAGTAATCAATGCAAAGTATCAGCATGAAGAAAACTACAAAATGGATTTACTATGATAAACTTTTAAAGGGCTAATATACAGCACATCCCATTAATCAGACATCCTATAATCATATTAATATTGGTTGTTGCTCTATTTATTTCAGATGTGAAATGTCTTTAAGCAAAGAGAAACCACATCATATCACTTTGAGGTGTGGCACAGACAGTCCTCTAATCATTTTCTGCCCAATTTAACAGAGAACATCCTGATTGGGGCTATATGATATTCTCTATGATGCCTGACATGTAAAATACAGTGCCGATAGAAAGTCTACACCCCCTTGAACTTTTTTTCACATTTTGTTGTGTCAATGCCTCAGAGTTTCATGCATTTAAATGAGGATTTTTTTTTCCACTTCTCTACACAACATACTCCACACTGTTAAGGGGAAAAAAGGTTTGATTGAGAACTTCTGTCCCAGTTTCAGCTTTCTTGCAGAGGGCAGCAAGTTTTCCTCAAGGACTTCTCTGTACTTTCCTCCATTCATTTTCCATTCTATCCTGACAAGTGCCCCAGTCCCTGCCAATGAGAAACATCCCCATAACATGATGCTGCCACCACCATGTTTCACAGTAGGGATGGTGTTCTTTGGGTGATGCGCTCTGTTGGGTTTGCGCCAAACATAACGCTTTGCATTTAGGTAAAAAAATTCCATTTTAGTTTTATCAGACCACAAAACTTTTTGCCACATGGCTACTACTTTGTTTTTTTTTTTTGCATACTTCAAAACAGGATTCAAGGTGGGCTTTTTGAGTAAAATACAGGCCAGATTTGTGGAGTGCTTGGGATATTGTTGTCACATGCACACTTTGACCAGACTTGGCCATAAAAGTCTGTAGCTCTTGCAAAGTTGCCATTGACCTCTTGTTAGTCTCTTTGATTAGTGTCCTTCTTGCTCAGTCATCCAGTCTGGAGGGACGGCCTGATCTAAGCAGGGTCTTGGTGGTGCCATACACCTTCCACTTCTTAATAATTGTCTTGACCGTGCTCCAAGGGATATTCAAAGCCTTTGATATTTTTTTATACCCATCCCCTGATCTGTGCCTTTCAACAATTTTGTCCCAGAGTTCTTTTGAAAGCTCCTTGGTTCTCATGGTTGAGTCTTTGCTTTGAAATGCACTTCTTAGCAAAGGGAACCTAGAGGAACTGCTGAATTTATCCTGAAATCATGTGAATCACTACAATTTAACGCCGGTGGAGGCCAGTTAACTTGATGTGTGATTTTGAAGGCAATTGGTTACACCTGAGCTAATTTTAGATTGCTATCACAAGGGGGAGGCACTTATCCAACCAAGCTGTTTCAGTTTTTATTTTTAATTAATTTTCTACAAATTTCTAGAATATTTTTTTCACTTGGAAGGTGTGGGGTAGGTTGTATAGATAAATGAAAAAAAGAAACTATTTTAATGCATTTTAATTCCATGCTGTAAGGCAACAAAAGGGACAAATTTGAAAGGAGGTGTAGACTTTCTATAGGCACTGTATGTCTAAATATTCTAGACTGCTGTTAAGAAGCCCAACAGGATAGAACAGTTTCAGGAATATTGACCTTTATTGAATCTGTCAAGACAGGCATAAAGAACACATTATTGCAATAACCCATGAGTTTTAGATTTGTGGTACATTTGAGATAAAGATTGTGTCCAGTTATCTAATTGAATAGACATGTGCACAGCTAACACAGTAAGTATGATAAATGGAAAAGAAAGAAAAGAATAATATTTGATTTGCTTTAACCTTTTTTTAATAACTTAATTGCAGCATCACCTAGTGGACATCTTGAGGTTTGCACAAATCTGGGCTGAGCTATTGTATTATCCTTATAAATACCGTAATAATGATAATATTAAAATTTTAAAAATGATTGAATTGTGGCGATCTTGGTTAACACAGGCAGGTGCATCACATAGGGCGAGTCAATCCTCACATCCTTCCACAGGCGGAAGGCGGGCGCAAACCCGGGACTTCTCGCACTAAAGCATAGTGCTGATACCGGTGTACAAAAGAGCTGGTGTTACTTTTAGTCACAGTGAAATTCAGATTTCTATTTGGTGTGTGTGTGTGTGTGTGTGTGTGTGTCATTTGTAAATTGACAGTTACGTCAATGCAAAAATTTTATATATATTTATCATATATATATATATATATAATATTATATAATATATATATATAATATAATATATATATATATATTACGCTAAAGATATGCATATATTTTCGTGGTTGTACAAATTAGATTCCCAGTAAAAAATTCATTTTTATGTTATAAATATTTTCGAACTTAACTGAGATATATCTTACTTGTTCAATATATTTACGCTTACAATGAAATACGTCTTGCATTTCATTTTTTTATATTTTGGAACTCCCACATCATCATCATAATAATAATAATAATAATAATAATAATAATAATAATAATAATAATAATACCGTTTTATTGGTTTTGCGTTTCAAAGCATAGGCCTATACGTACATATTATTGTTACTTTTCTCATTCTTTTCATTCTGAGCATTTGCAGATATTGTGTAAATAAATCGTTTTGTGTTTGATACATTTTTCCTTGTCATATTTGCTATTAAGCAGTGCTTCTATTTTCAGTGACGTGGACATTGTATCTTTATCTTCTCGTATGAATTGTTGTTAATTTAGGACTGTATCGGTGGTTCTTTTAAATATTGAATACATTTTGTTGAATAAAGTAATGAAGTATTCAAATAATACAGGGGTTGTATTTACAATTGTTTCAAGATTGACCACCTAGCACTGGGCAATGTTGTCCTTGCCTGGCCAGTCTTGTTATTTAGATCTTTATGATGACATTGACCGACAAAATTGGACAGTGTTGTCATTGACCATTGCTTTTGGGCTCTAACAGCAGATAAAAAGGATGCACTTGACAAAACACTTTACAAAGATATCTCACCCTGCATGCCAAGGGAATCAGTTAATACGTGGCCTTATTTTTATATAAAGATACAAAATCTATTAACAGCTTGTGGCAAAGTGGCTGGTAAGGGGAACAGGTGTAGCGGTGATGCGATGCAAGAGTGGTAGGCAGACAACAATATTTCACTGAAAAAGGTTATATAATTATAATCCAGGTTTGGTGACTGTAAAATAATAAATCCCCGGCTATACAAAACAATGTGTAAAGCACAGGAATAACGAAAACAGGGCACAGTCCCGAACAAAACACAAGACGCGGTCACCAGTCCTGGGTGCGTGCAGACCTGCAGGTGCTCGGTGCAGACATAGATTGTGTGGTGTGTAGTGGTGCTCCGGATCGTGCTTAACTGTCTAGTGCTAAATACAAAAACAGTCAGTTGCACGGACAGACACAACAATACAAAACACGAACACAATCCACTCTGAGAACTCCTCTCTCAGTCCTTCTCTCTCTCCAAGCGTTTAACCCAAACGAAGAAAAAGATCAGCATTACCCTGGCACCTATATGTAATCCCACATGATAGTTAGGTAAACGGTTGCAGCTGCCTTATTACTTGCAGCTGCCCCTCATCTACGTTTCAAATCAATACGGTCTTACAACAGAGTCTCGCTTCTTTCCAGGCTGACCCACTTCCCTGTCCCGGAAACGAACTGTCAGGCCAGCCCATCCAGATACTTCTCCTCTCGTTCTTTAGCGCCCTCACAGGTCGGGAGGAAGATTTATCACCAGAACTCGTATTTCTGTCACACCGCTATATTAACAATTTTTGATTAACAATATTTGACTGATAAGCCTGCATTTAAATACAGCAATGTCTGTGTGTAATGTTACACAAATAGTATTGTCCTTAATTTTACATTTAATACAAACTGTTTTTGTTTATCAAAACTCTGTTTTGTAATGTATTTCTGTTGTTTTGTTGTCTGTTGTTTAATGAAGTTCCTCGCTGTTGCTTTATATTGCTGGGCAGCACTTGCAACCTGGGATTGTTTAGTTTGGGGTTGTGGGGGATATTGTAACATGTGAAGCCCTACAGTATGAGGATTGTCAAAAGGGCAACTATTAGAACAGGGCAAGTAGAGAAAAAAAGATCATCGTATTTATAGAGTGCTTCTTTAAATGTCATTAATGATGTATTTTTCTTACAGAACCAATGGAAAGTCAGGTTGCCTATACACAATTCCACAGAAAGAAGTTTTAAAAAGTATTGCAAATACATGTTCTTTGGCTATTTAATCATACTCTGTACTACACATGTAGTTATTCTGAAGCATATATGGTACATTTTGTATATTTAATTAGCCGGCTTGTTACATTGATGTCCCTTTGCCAATAAGCTTTGAATTTAGAGTCCTCCACTGCAACTTTAAAGATGAATCCATAAAAAACTCAAATCAAATGACTTTATTAAATCAAATAACTTTATAAACCCTTACTACGGATTGCTCTAAGTGTTAATAAATAAAGTATACCTCGTTGGGACAGTGAGTGGAAGTTCATGTGAATAAAGGCCTCATTAAGGTTGTTTACAAAGTCCTGGATATTCATTTCTGTTTTATACAGTTTGCTCAGGGCCCGTTGCTGGATGGTCTCTACTGGAGTAAATGGTACAACGACCAGCCCCTGGATCTCGGACCTCAGTCTTTTATATACTACGAAAATATGCTGCTGGGGGTCCCCCGAATTCGTCAGTTGAAAGTGCTGAACAACTCCTGTAAGGTTCACAAGGACTTCAGGAATGAAATCGATGGCTGCTACGATGTGTATTACGAAGATAAGGAGGATGAAAACCCGTTTGGCCTCATCAATGGAACTGCGTAAGTGCTCTTTGTGAAATAAAGAAAAAAAGCCCTGAATGTTCTTTTGAAAGGTGTACGTACTAGTGGACTGTTTTTGAATGAGGCCTAATTCAGGCTCCAATTTGTAAAGCGACTGTTTCTGAGAAGTCTCTGGGTTAGGCTTGAAGGACTTTGTGAAAGGTTTTTAAACTAGTGCAGTAGCAGCTTTAATCTAAGGGACTACATGTAGGCCTAAATGAACAGTTTTTTGGTTATCTACCTGATTCTGTCGAGTCTGCCCCTCAACTTATATATATATATATATATATATATATATATATATATATATATATATATATATATATATATATATATATTATATATATATATATTAAGTCCCTAAAATATCCTTTTCTTTTTTTCTTTTTTTTTAATGAAGGTGGAACTACTTTCCTGAAAATAAACTAAATGGATCGTCCCACTGGGGCATACTAACAACTTACAGTGGCAGTGGCTACTATCAAGACCTGAACATGACCAAGGAAGACAGCGCATATCTGCTGCAGAATTTAAAGGACAATCTGTGGTTAGATCGCGGCACCCGAGCAGTCTTCATCGACTTTGCTGCTTATAATGCCAACATTAACCTGTTCTGTGTAGTCAGGTGGGAAGATAAGTAGTCATTCTACCCCTAGCAACATCTTGTGGTGTGCCACTTTGCTTTACTGGCAATACACTTCTGCGCATTAGGTGGAGCTAGTGCTTACTAATATAAAGACATTTGGATGATTATGTTATGTGTCTCGATGGCAGGAAGTTAAAACTGAAGAGCAGCTCCTAAACTCATAGTCAAAGCACTTGCAGTAATTGGAATAAGTACTCTCAGACTGATGGAAAGGTGACAATAGACAAGTTAATTTCTGGAAATAAACCCTGTGGTAGTTCCATTAACCCTTTGTGGTTCTATATCGGACCCTGTCCAACATCATCAAAAAGACATAAAGCAATGGTCTCTAGTCGTTTTTTCTCTGGAAAAACCCAAGAAAATCTTGCAGTGAGTGAGACAGATAGGAGCTAGCTGCTTCTGCATCCAGCGCTCAAAGAATAACACACAGACATTTGAAGAGCTTTTTGAGATGTTGTAGTAATAAAATAATGACTTCGGACCTTGGATAAAGGTGTCTGCAAAATAAAGTAATAATAATAATAATAATAATAATAATAATAATAATAATAATAATATGTATTCTGAATTAAAATTCCCACTTTATTTTCTGTTACAGGCTTGTAGTAGAATTCCCTGCATCTGGTGGAGCAATACCATCTTGGCAGATTCGGACAGTCAAACTCATTCGTTACGTCAATAACTGGGATTACTTTGTCATTGGCTGTGAAATGATGTTTTGTGTCTTCATCTTGTACTATATGGTGGAGGAGATACTGGAAATCCGGATCCATAAACTGTCTTATTTCTCATGTGTCTGGAACATTCTGGATATCGTAGTAATCATGGTAAGCCTTACACTGTCTCTTATACAGGGTCTGTCAGCAGAAATGCTGAGGGTTCTGTTTATTACATTGTTTCATAGCTTTCAGTGCAATATATATCAGAATCTGAACCTTCACCATTTAGTTACTCTTCCCTAAAAGATTGTTTAGTTTCATTTTCTTGAAAACAATTTGACACAAACATTTTACTACTTGCAGCTGGAAAGGGTGTATATATATATATATATATATATATATATATATATATATATATATATATATATATATATATATATATATATGGTTTGCAGAAGTATTCACCCCCTGCCAAGTTTTCACATTTTGTTGAATTACAAATAATGTATGCACAGTTTTTCAAACATTTTTTTTTTTTTTTTTTTATTAATTGCTGTAGTGGTTAAACTGAACACTGTTATATGAGGACAAGGTTAAACGTCAGCAAAACTTGCAAAGAAAATGTACAAAATGAAATTTACTGGTTGCATAAGTATTCAGCCCCTTAAGTCAGTAATTGGTAGAAGCAGCTTTTGCAGCAATTACTGCTATGAGTCTTTTTGGATAGGTCTCTACTAGCTCTGCACAGTAGGATGGTGACATTTTTGCCCATTCGTGATGTGAAAATTTCTGCAGTTCTGATAAGTTTGCTGGGGATCATCGATGGACTGCAATCTTTAAGTCTTGCCATAAATTTTCAATTGGATTCAGGTCAGGACTTTGACTGGGCCACTCAAGAACATAAATTCTCTTCTTGTTCAACCACCCCAGTGTGGCTTTGGATTTGTGCTTTGGGTCACTGTCCTGCTGAAATGTAAATTTCCTCCCCAGTTTCAGAGTCTTGGCTGACTCAAAAAAGACACCCACGTCCCCACACAAAAAAAAAAAAAAAAAAAAATATATATATATATATATATATATATGATTATAATATATATATATATATAATATATATATATACACGCAGCAGCCTGTGGGTGAACCCACTCTGCCCCAGTTCTCGGGCTGGTAGCTCCCACCTCCACACTCCGTCCAAAGTAGTGGCTACCCCTGCCCCCTAGTCCGTTCGCCCTCCCTGGTGCCAGTAGAGGGGGTGACGCTGGAGTAGCTTTGTTTCCAGGCAGCTTAGTGGGCATTAGTTCTGCTGTCTGGTACTGCTTTGCCATTTGAATCACCCTATCCAGGGTTCCAGGTGCCTGTCGCTGCACCCACAAGTACAGCCCTGGAGCCAAGCACTGCAAGAACCGCTTGACTACAACCACCTCCACCAGCCTGGCAGTGGTGGTTGATCCCGGGTTCAACCATCTCTGGGCATAATCCTGCAAGTGGTGTGCAATGGCCCAGGGTATTCCTCCTCAGCAAAGCTCTCCTCCCGGAATTTGCAGTGATAACCGTCCGGAGTCGACCCCATGCTGTTGAGGATGCCCGCCTTCAGAGTGGGGTAGTCCATCATCACCATGAAATCCAAGGTCCTCGCAGCCGTCTGCCCCTCCCACATCAGTTGTGGCAGGAGGTAGCTAGCCCACTGCTCTCGGGCCCACATGGCAGAGATTGCCATAGCCTCAAATACCTCCAGCTATGCTTCTGGCCGATTCTCTGCCGTCATTTTCATGGGCCACTGTAGCCATGGGTCTGGCCCTGCAGCTCTTGCACTCCCCTGCACCACCACAGTAAGGGTTTTGCGCAGAAGATCCATTAGGGTGGTGAATTGCAGGGGATCCATTCTGCTTCCTGGTTTTGCACTGCTGTGTTTGGGCAGTACCAATGAATGCAACCTCTCATACCGTGTGTGGACGGGTGTGGGTATTCACTGACACGGGAGACGGAAATGTGTATTTGCAAACACCGCACAGGTGGCCAGTTTTATTTATCTATTTTTATATTTTTCCAATTATCTATTTTAGCCCACAGAGGGCACTGTTCGTGGCCTGAATACCAGCAATGGTAGACAGGTCCACAGAAATACCCACAGGTAAACAGGCCCACTGGAGCATTCACAGGTGCTCTGAAATAATAATGAATGACAAAAGGCGAAAGAAAAAGAGAAAATAAAACACAGTAATAAAACTGCAAAATAAAGGTGCTGCACTATGCAACGTTACCCCGACCATCAATATCCGCATGGCCTGGGTCTCCATCCTAAGATCACCTGTTCCCTCAACCTGCTGATACTGCTTGAGTTTCTGCCAAAGTTTTTCCCCGCTGCTAAAAATACCTTTTCTTTCTTTTTTTTTTTAGTTTATTGTTGTGCTTGTTCTTCTCAGGCTGTGCTCAGTCCAACCACAGGGCTTCCACCAGCTGGCTTATTTCATATTAGAGGGGCAGGCTGAGGGAACAACAGAGCTTTGTTTTATAGTGTCAGCAATCCCCCAAGGCCCGTCTCTCAGCCACTCAGACATGTCAGGTCCAATTTATTCTTCACACATGCTGCTTATTTTACACGCGCTGTTTAAAATAATATATATATATATATATATATATATATATATATATATATATATATATATATATATATATATATATATATATATATATATATATATAACTTTTTTTCACATTTTGTTGTGTCAGTGACTCAGAGTTTCATGCATTTAAAAGAGGATTTTTTTCCACTTATCTACACACCATACTCTGCAATGTTCAGGGAAAAAAAAAATAATTGAGAAAAAAATTATATATTAAAAATACAAAACTGAAAGATTATAATTGGATAAGTCTCCATCCCCCTGAGTTAATACTTGGTGGAAGCAACTTTGGCAGCAACTACAGCTGGGAATTTGGTGGCATAGGTCTCTACCAACGTTGCACACCTAGGTTTGGAAATATTTGACCATTCTTCTTTACAAAACTGTTCAAGCTCTGTCAAGTTCCTTGGGGAGCGTTGCAATCTTGAGGACAGCAATCTTCAAGACATGCCACAAATTTTCGATTGGATTTAGGTCAGGGCTCTGACTGGGCCACTCAAGGACAGTGACCTTTTTGTTCCGTAGCCACTCCAGTGTAGCTTTAGCTGTGTGCTTTGGGTCGTTGCCAAGCTGAAAGGTGAACTTCCGTCCCAGTTTCAGCTTTCTAGCAGAGGGCAGCAGGTTTTCCTCAAGGACTTCTCTGTACTTTGCTCCATTCATTTTCCTTTCTATCCTGACAAGTGCCCCAGTCCCTACCTTTGAGAAACATCCCCATAACATGATGCTGTCACCATCATGCTTCATAGTACGGATGGTGTTCTTTGGGTGATGCGCTGTGTTGGGTTTGCTCCAAACATTCCTACTTGCCACCCTACCATACAGGCCAGATTTGTGGAGTCCTTGGGATATTGCTGTCACATGCACACTTTGACCAGTCTTGAACATAAAAGCCTGTAGCTCTTGCAAAGTTGCCATTGGCCTCTTGGTAGCCTCTCTGATCAGTCTCCTTCTTGCTCAGTCATCCAGTTTGGCAGGACAGCCTGATCTAGGCAGGGCCTTGGTGGTGCCATAGACCTTCCACTTTTTAATAATCATCTTAACCGTGTTCCAAGGGATATTCAAGGCCTTTGATACTTTTTTTATACCCATCCTCTGATCTGTGCCTTTCAACAACTTTGTCCCAGAGTTCTTTTGAAAGCGCCTTGGTGCTCATGGTTGAGTCTTTTCTTTGAAATGCACTACCCAGCAGAGGGAACCTACAGGAACTGCTGAATTTATCTTGAAATCATGTGAATCGCTACAATTTAACACAGGTGGAAGCCACTTAACTTGTTGTGTAATTTTGAAGGCAATTGGTTACACCTGAGCTAATTTAGGATTGCTATTACAAGGGGGGTGGACACTTATCCAACCAAGCTATTTCAGTTTTTATTTTTAATTTATTTTCTACAAATTTCTAGAATATTTTTTTCACTTAGAAGTTGTGAGGTAGAATGTGTAGATAAATGGGAAAAAAAAAAACTATTTTAATGCATTTTAATTCCGGCTATAACGCAACAAAAGGTGAACATTTGGAAAGGGGGTGTAGCCTTTATATAGGCACTTCACTTACTTTCTAACATTTTAGAAGAAACATCTAGGGGTTTAAAATACCATGAGTGTTATAGGGCATTTAAAAGAGTAAAATATTGTCAGCCATTAAAAAAAAAGTTATTGTGATCAGTAAACAATATCTTTACTAATGTAAGTCTATTCATTTGATCTAAACTAAAAATATTGCTGATAATAATGCTATTTTTCTTTCCACAGCTGTCCATCGTAGCCATCATATTCAATGTGTTTCGCACCCTGAAAGTGAATGCTCTTTTGGGGAAGTTACTCAAGAAACCTGATATTTATGCAGATTTTGAGTTCCTATCGTTTTGGCAAATGCAGTACAATAACCTAAATGCGCTGAACCTCTTCTTTGCCTGGATTAAGGTATTGGTTCTACTCTTCTGGGTGTATGTTACCTGTTTCTGTTGGATGAGGACATAATAGGAGCTGTGATCTCGTTTTCCATGGTTGTAACCAACTCTACATGTCTAAAAGGTTTCTGTGACAATTTCCAGTATGCCAGCCAATTCTGTGATTACAGTTTCTATGTATGCATGTTTATAAAACAATGTTGTCACCTTTAGCCTTTCTGATCTAGTCACAGCTCTGCATTGTATGGGTGCTTTTGTCACAACACTGTACACTATCACACAGATTGTTCCTCGGATTTTAGTTTAAACTCAAAATGCCATAATGGTATCTTTTTAACACAAGTGCACTGGGTCCTTGTTATCCTGTAGCATTCGCATGTTACCAGAAAGGATACAGTTATCTGTGTAAATCCAGTTTATACAAAATTACTATAAGAAGCTAGGTAAAAAGCTGAGTAGATTAGTTGTTTTATGATACCCTGATGTCTATATTATTCATATGTATGTATCCTTATTTTTTTATAATACCCAGAATACTGCTAGCATATTCCCAAGTTTGTGGTTATATGAGTTCCTACCAAGAATACTTAGATATTAATAATGTAAAATAAAAATAATGTAACTGCAGTGAATGTAGTCATCCTTCACTGTGTTCATGATTCCACCTGCTAGGGTGATATAAGAACATAAGAACATAAGAAAGTTTACAAACGAGAGGAGGCCATTCGGCCCATCTTGCTCGTTTGGTTGTTAGTAGCTTATTGATCCCAAAATCTCATCAAGCAGCTTCTTGAAGGATCCCAGGGTGTCAGCTTCAACAACATTACTGGGGAGTTGATTCCAGACCCTCACAATTCTCTGTGTAAAAAAGTGTCTCCTATTTTCTGTTCTGATGTCTCCTATTTTCTGTTCTGACCACCAGTTTTAAGATTGGGGTTTAGCTCCTATGGAAATTAATAATAACTGCTACCTGAATACTGGGTTTTGTAAAGTGCAACCATACTGTTGGTCTTTATGTTTTTTCAGATCTTCAAGTACATCAGTTTTAATAAGACCATGGCACAGCTGTCTTCAACCCTGGCCCGCTGTGCAACAGATATCCTGGGCTTTGCCATCATGTTCTTTATTGTGTTCTTTGCCTACGCTCAGTTAGGCTACCTTCTCTTTGGAACCGAAGTGGAGTCCTTCAGTACCTTCGTCAAGTGCATGTAAGTTAAGCCTTAAGGTTATTACTGAGTTCATGTTTCCCATATAACATACAATATCTGGCCGCATTCTTGTAAATATTTGTTTGTGAACGATGTTCTCTTCCTTTCTAGCTTTACCCAGTTCAGAATCATCCTTGGTGACTTTGATTACAATGCTATTGACAAGGCTAACAGAATTCTGGGGCCGCTGTACTTTGTCACCTATGTGTTCTTTGTCTTCTTTGTGCTGCTTGTAAGTTGGCTTCTCAAATAATAATAATAATAATAATAATAATAATAATAATAATAATAATAATAATAATAATAATAATAATAATTAATGTTATAATATGTGGTTTGTTAAAACCCTGCTGTTTTGAGCTTTCATTAACCCAGTCCCAATTTTGTTTTCCAGAACATGTTCCTGGCTATTATAAATGACACATACTCTGAAGTCAAAGCAGAGCTTTCTAGCCAAGAAGATGAATTCCAGTTTTCTGATATCATAAAACAGGTATACCATATAACTCCTAAAACTGTATTTAGAAAATCATTTCAGTAAATTCCTGTTGCATTACTTCACATGAAGATTAACTCGTTGGGATACAATCCGATGGTCTCCCTCATTTAGCATCAACTTAAGATACAGAACCATGATTAGATGGTGCTACCATACAGACAGGGTCGACCAACAAGGCAATGCATGACAGTAAGGGTTTTATTGGTAAAGAGTGCAGTTTTTATCATTGTGCAGTGTGGTAGAGCGGCCGGGTGTCTATGTTGGTCAGGAGGCAGAAAGGAAACTTAAGACTGAAGAGCTGCAAGTTTATTTTCATAAATCAAAATTAACAACAAAAACACAGCTCACCAAGCTGGGCAAACAAAATGAAACAGAAAATCCCTCAACTAAGTCTTTCAATATCACTGTGGGTGAGGTTTTAAATAAAAATACAGGAGGATTTCTCTCTCTCTCTCTCTCTCTCTCTCTCTCTCTCTCTCTCTCTCTCTCTCTCTCTCTCTCTCAGAAAAACCTCCTTGTTTTCAGCTCCCTGGTCATCTACCTAATTGAGCTTTAGGCTTTCTTTTTATATGATGTGGCTGTTCCTAATCAGCACCAATTACACTGGTTATGCAGCAAGCTCATGAAATAGCCTTTATTTACAGGGCTATTTGAAGACCATGATGAAGCTGAAACTGAAAAATGAGAAGATATCTGATGTGCAGAAGGCTTTAGGATCTGGATCCAATGAGCTGGAGTATGAAGATTTTAAAAAAACCCTGAGACAGTAAGTCTGCTATCTGCCCTGTATAGATTGGCAGGGATGGGGTTAAATTCCCCTACCTGCCTGGGTTTATTGTGCTCAGGTGGCTGTTGTTGTAGCAGCTTACATTTCTTCGGCTGCTTCATCTCCTACCGCTTCTGCTCTTTCCCATTTTTGTTATATATATATATATATATATATATATTATTTTTTTTATTTTTTTTTTAAACTGGCCCTAAAGTTTAAAAAAAAAAAAAAAAAACCCTTGCAGTACTGCTCAGAGCCTCTTCGAGGCACTATATCCCACCATTAACACCATGTGTGACTTATACTTTTATTAACAAATAAACACAAAATAAAAGGGCGCAAGGGCCAAAACAAAGGTATTTAAACACAAAAAACAAAACACAAAGCAAAACTTACAAAATTAAGGTTTCTAGGCTGGGCGATGCCTTCACTGGACCGGAAAATACAAAAGAACAAAACAACAAACCAGAAAACAGCAAGCACAACCATCAGCTTGCTTCCTCAGCTCCCTCCTCTCCCTAATGGGAAGCTGAAGCCTCCTTTTATGTCAGGTGGCTGGGTGGAAAATAAAGGGAGAATTATCAATCAATCCATCTATGTTGCCAAAGGCTGGCAAAGCCTGTATTAGGGTTACTAGCAATAGAGGCTTTACACCTAGTAGAAAGGGTAAATGAAATAGTAGAGCCTGAAAATTTTTTCAAATGAAACTTCCCAGATGTTTTTTTTTTTCTGGTTTGGGCAAATTAGAAGGTGAATACAACATTTTCATTAAAGTTGATGCAGTACCCTATGCCTATACCACTCATGAGAAAGGTGAAAGAGGAACAGAAGAGAATAGAAGACATGGGAGTCACTTCACCAATAGAGAACATGACTGAGTGGTGTGCTGGAATGGTGGTAGTGCCAAAATCAAATGGGAAAATCAGAATTTGCCTTGACTTGACAAAGTTGAATGAGGGAGTGCACTGGGAGCAATCGATCGCTCAGCTGAATGGTGCAAAAATATTCACAAAGCTAGATGACGTTCAGGGTTCTGACAAATACCTCTAGTGAAAGAACCAGCAGAGATAATAACATTTGTCACACCATTCGGGAGGTTTTGCTTTAATAGATTGCCCTTTGCTATCTCATCAGCACCTGAAAATTTTCAGCAACGCATGTCTCAACTACTGGACGGCCTGACTGGAGTCCTATGTCAAGCCGACAATGTTCTAGTTTTTGGCAAACACCCGGCACAACATGAAGATTAAATGCAGTTCTAAACAGGTTTCAAGAAGCGGGCCTTACTCTAAACGAGTTTGCTCAGTTGGAAGTTTTGTTTGTGGGACACAAGATTAGTATAGCTGTGACACAACCAGACAGAAAAACAGCATGCAACAAGAGAAATGCCTACAGATGTGAGCAAGTTTCTACCACATTTAGCAGACGCCACCAAACCACTGCAGGACTTGCTAAATAACAGAAATGGCTGGTCATGAGACTACTAACAACAAGAAGCATTTGAAAAAATCAAAACAGACTTGAGCTCACCGCGAGTCTTAACACAATATAAGGCAGAAGCCAAGACAATTGTGTCAGCTGACCCGTCTTCATTTGGCATTGGAGCTGTGCTAATGCAATTGCAAGACAACAATGAGTGGCGACCAATAGTATACATTTCCAGAGGACTGTCAGAAACCGAGCAGCGGTATGCACAAGACGAAAAGGAGGAGGAGGAGAAGATACTGGAGAGTGAGGTCCAGGTGTACATTGATTTTGTACAGGACAACCTGCCTGCCTCTCCATCAAAGCTACAACAAATAAAAACAGAGCAACAGCAAGATGGAATCTGCCAGCAACTAATCCAGATGTGTAGAAATTGGTGACCAAGACAAAAACAGCTGACGCTACAGTTGATACCATACTGGATACATCAAGGTGCTCTACTCTGTGTAGGGGAACTGCTCTTGAAGGGACATAGAATTGTGATTCCTGAAAGACTACAGAAAGAAATGCTAACAAATGTGCATGAGGGGCACATGGGAATTTTGAAGTTCAGAGCAAGAGTGCAACAATCAATCTGGTGGCTGGGACTCAGCAGCCAGAATGAAAAGTTGGTGACACAGTGTGAAATCTGTGTGAAGAACCAAACAACCTACCCAGAACTGACGATTCCAACAATTACCAAAGAGGCCATGTTAGAAAGTGGCACCAGATTTGTTTTACTGGAAAAACCACACATACCTCCTAGTAGTTGATTATTATTCAAGATATATTGAGATCCTAAAAACACCCACCTCAACGACAGCATATATCATAAATGGACTCAAGTCCATCTTTGCTAGGCACTGGGTTCCATAGGTGTTGATGTCAGATAACAGGCCGCAGTTGCATCAGGTGAGTTTTGAGAATTTGCAGTGGAACACGATTTTCAAAACATTACAAGTAGCCCCCACTACCCAAGAAGCAATGGGGATGCTGAAAGAGGAGTAAGAACAATAAAGATGTTGCTCAATAAGAATTCAAACCCATACAGAGCTTTGTTAGCATATAGGGTCACGCCATTGCAGCATGAGCCATCGCTGTCTGAACTACTAATGGGAAGTAGACTGTGATTCGCCCTTACCAATGACACAAAATCAGCTAACACCATGTTGGCCTCATAGAAAATCTTTTGGCAAAAACACAGGGTTTTGAAGAGCCAGCAAACAAAGAACTGCAACAGGAGACACCACACCACACAGAAGACTGCGTTGCCACCACGATAACGTGTGAGGATCTCCAACAGAAGGTCGTCCGGCACAGTGTTAGGAAAAACTGATGTGCCTCGCTCATGTAATGTTGAAACATCTTCTGGGGATAAGAGAAGGAACAGGGCACATCTTCAGGCTCTTCCAGGACTCCCAGAAGAAGATACTGACAGCAGTGGGTCCCTAGAAGCAAGCCCTGAGCCAAGCAAGGGGGAGCCCAGGATACGGACAAGACGAATTCTACCAAAGAGAAGGGCAGGGCCACCTTTGTAGTTAAGACTTTGTCATGTAAAGTTGGTGGTAAAGAAAAGAGCGAACAATGGACATTTAAAGAACTGTTGCTAAAGACCAGCTCCAACAGTATTTTAAATAAATAAATATGTAAATAAGTTATGGGTTAAACAGAATTAAAATGCTTTTCCTTTGGAGGGAGGGAGATGTGGTAAGATATGGTGTTACACTGACATCTACCATTAGGGGTTAATATAGAAATGTCCTACATGGGGCTATGTAGGAGAAATAAAGATTTTGGTTGTGTTCAGTACCATCCATGTTGATCTCTGTTATTTTCCATACATGCTTAAAACACAGAAAAATGATTTTCATTACATGAGAGTAGATGTTGAACTTCATGCTGATTTGAACTCGGCTCTCGCCAAGATAAGCACCAACTAAGACATAGCTTTACAGTAAACTACTGTGACCCATCTGCATCTTCATCCATTTGCGTTTCTTTCCACCTGATGATGTAGATATCTTTCTGCCTGGTGTTGATAGCTGAAGTGTAATGCTGGCTCCAGAGATCAGCTTATTTTGCCTCCCAAACGCATTAGCACACACAATGGCTGTGATGCTGGCTCCAGGGATCAACCACAGTGCGGATTGAGCTAAGTAGGATACATCTCTGGGGTCTTCAAGTGGGCACCTTCCATCCTCAGTGTTTCGTCGACTAGCCCACAACACCTCAAGAGGGCTCGACAGTGATTCTGGCATCCCAGCATCACCCCCCTCCATCCCCCACTCATCTCAGACCAGCTTACTTATCTGTACATCAGTGTTGCTTTCTTTCTATTGTGCTTGAGATCCCCAGCCAAAAGCTTTTTGTCTCAATCACAGCCACTTGCTGCTCCTTTCTGCTGCTTCAGATAAGTTCTTCACTGTGCGACACAACTCTTAACCACTGAACCCCACGTCTCTGAGAAATTGGGTTGTAGAAGAATGTGCCACAAATCCTCAACAACCCACCTCCACTGGGTAAACCCGGACTCTCCATCCTCACTGTTCTGCTTCAGCAGCTATTTGAGCATACCAAAGTTTCTTCCTCTCATACGCCTCATCCACAACATCCTCCCATGGCACTGTTAACTCTACCAGATGAACAAGGCGTGCTGATCCAGACCACAAGACAATGGCTTGTCAAAGGTTAGTGGTGGCAGTCTCAGGTGGAAAAATAAGCCGCTGACTGACATCTGCTAGCATTTTTCATTCTCTAGCACCTTCTAGCTTTCCTGGACAAGGCTTTGTTTTAACACCTTTTCTTGGTGGTTGCTCTCCTGGACTGAGGAATATTGTCTTTTTTGTGTACAAAATAACAAAATAACAAAACGAATGAGAGATAATGTCGCTAATGTTAAAGAATAATAATTTAAAATGCAGTCAATCTGAGTGATTCTGATTTCTATTGCTCTAGTATTGAGGTTAATATTTTGTTTACTTGGCTTTGAGATATTCTGGACAATATTATGATTACTCTTCATTATCATTAAAGAAGGTATACTAATCCTTTACATTACAGCAGTGTTCCAGTTATGCATATGGAGTGAAGCCCAATGTATACAAAACTCTATTCCTCCTCGGATTTTTAAACCACGGCTCAAAACTTCACTCAAGTAACCTCTAAAATCATAATTTTTCAGAATGGGTCACAGCAATCATGAGATCTCTGAAGCCTTTGCTAAGTTCGACCATGATGGAAATCATATCTTGGATAAAGTAGAGCAGAACAGAATGATAAGTGACCTGGAGGAGAAGAAGGTAAGATACTGCATTAGGGGTTCACATCTCAAATTGCTAGGGTAGAGTTGGAAAGAAATACTGTTCCTGAAATTGTCTAGGTCTGGAATTTATATGGGTCCATGGTGGCAGTAGCTTATGGAGAAGCTTAATGTGGTAATGAAGTATAGAAAATGTACCCAAAATATTCGGTTACTCAAAGTATCAATATCTATAGTTGTATATATAGTTATGATCAATATGTGACACAATTCAGTAAACTTTAATTCCTAGAAAAAAAACAAAGTAATTACACAATTTACTTAAAGAAACTAAAAAAGCTACCAACATTATTGTTCTCTTTTAAACTGTTTTAAATGAGTAAACTTTTGTAATAGAAGTGTGTGTGGTTAATAGAGCAGATACATACCACTACTGTAAAAGCAGAGAAGTGATTGCATAATACATTTTTTTTTTTACCACAATGAATATGCAGTTTAACATAATATGATTTTATTGTATATTGATACAGAATTAAAATATGTACCTTTTTAATCTTTTCCTGCTGTTTCTTACCAAACCTGATGTTTTACAGATGTCCCTAAATGCAGAGATAGAAAACCTTGGAAAAGACTACAGCAACAACACATTTAACAAACCAGTGGAGAATAGTAACAGCAATGGCATATCACAGGCAGAGTTTCAGATGTATGTAATTCATTATTCTTCTGTCTGTCACCGTTACATTTATCATTTTACAGGGCTATAGCTGAGGTGGGTGTCTGTATATCCGTACATACCAATGTCACAATTTAGAGATTTCCATATATCTAGAGAACTGCTTATCCAACTGTGATATGTAAGCAGAAACCCACTCCAGAGTGTGTGGCAAGACATGTCTTACACACGCCTTCAACCATGCAGAAGTGCGGTAAGATATGCCTGACTGCACACCCTGGAGTGGGTTACTGCACATACAGTGGCTCTATGTTTATTTTGTAAAAAAAAATAAAAATAAAAATAAAAACAATACTATTTTAAACTTTAAGTTTTATTGAATGTACCCTTCCACCAGCACAGAATAGTTCCTATACTTTCTCTTTAGAATCTACAAATTTGCTGGAAAAATGTAAGACTGAGGAGTACATTTTGTATACATTTTTTTAAAAGCGCAGTTTGAATGTATTATTTTCCTGCAGAGGAAAACTACAAAAAGAAAACTAAAAATAGAACTGCTTGTTTACATGTTTTATACACTTTGGTAAGAAAAGTTAACGTTTGAAATCACTGTTTTCCTAGTAATCACGCTCTGCCCCTTTATTTTGTATTCCTCCAAACGCTCCCTGCGTCTCTTCTCATCACTACAGTAGTTTAACTTCTCCAGAGTCTCCCAGATGATCAGTGAGGCATGATGCAGAATGTCACCCATATGAGTTAAAGTGAACAAAACTATTCACTGCAATAGAATTGATGTCTGCATACTGATGTCTGCAGTTAGCGTGCATTTACCTTTTAATACTCATCTAAATGTGAACCTAGGGTTGCTGTTTTTTTGTTTGTTAGTTTTTTTTTGTCATACAAGGCCCCTTCATTGTTAAGTTACAGTGCAACTGATCTCCACCCCAATTTCAGATTCTGCACTCCGTTGAATTTGGTACTTCAGCCTGGGGCTTCCAGGGAACTATCAAGATCGAAATGTTGAGATTGTAAAGAAAGTAAATCTAAGGAAATGGATTATCATTTAAAATTTTTGATTCTGTTTCATTTCTGTTAACGGGCAGTATGGTGTCAAGAAGCATTTTATTAATTTTTTAAAGCTGTTGACCCAGCGCTGTTTGATCTTCACAGGTGATCCGCCCCTAGTTATGCAGTAAGACAATTTTTACTGCCCGGTCATGTGATCTTGTTCAGCTAAACACGGCCTTTACTTTATCCAAGCCGTTTAAAAAAATGCACTGGGAACTTTACGTAGCTCCAGTTATTGGAGTCTTGGAGTATATGGAGGCTGTTTGATGGTCCAATGCCTGTCACACTTACATTTTCACTAAAGAAATCTACTTATGATTGAACTTATAAAGGACATCTTCTGTGCTTATATGGCGGGTGGGGCTTAATTTAATGTTCTCAAATCATTCAGTACCTCATGATCCCCTTGCTTCTCTGCTTCTTTCTATATTTTGATTGATGCTAACTGAATTAGTCTTGTTTCCAACAAGGTCCTTTACTACACACAGAAGAAGCAGGTGCAAATGTTACGGCAGAGGGCAGCCCATGTGGAAATGATTATATTCTGGCTTAAGAAATGCATCTGTGTTTAAAATCCTACAGTAAGGTAAACTAGTTGTGGAACATACGTCTGTGATTGAGCCTTTTTAACAGAGTCTCTGTTCTTTTAAAAGGCTGGTGCAACGAGTTGTTCAGTTGGAGCAGTCTGTTGGCAGCCTTGTGTCTAAGATCGACGCAGTGGCAATGAAACTGGACACACTTGATGAAAGTAAAATAAAACGCAAAGACCAGATGGGCAGGATGTGGAATATCAATGAGGTGAGGTTTGTTTTACACTTATGCAGTTCCTAACATAGCCCCCCATCCACCCATAATATGGCAGTCTCCAGTTGCACTTAAGTTGGGTTACAGATCTCTGTCATACAGCAGGTCATAGGCTGATAAAGGTAGTTGATCAACCTTCAGCAGTCAACAGTGAAAGATAACGAAAAAGCTTAAAGGGTTTAAAGAATCATAGCTTAACTTTCATTATAATGTACTTCTAAATTATACCTTACTTGAAAAACATTCTGTGCTGTATTTTGTCGTTTCTTTCATTTTCCATTTCGGAGAGACCCACTTCCTGCTGGACTAACTGAGCGAACCCTTCGTGTGTTTTCTGATTTACCTGCTCAACACAATCGAAGTAGCCTGTCTTTTAAGTACTGCCACCTTATCAGTGGAGAATGACAATGTTAGCTTTTTTCTAAAATGACTAATAAGTTCTTAGAATAAACAATTGCAAAGCATTTATTTGAGTTGAGAATAAAAGTGAAATGCTGTTCTGTTTTATTTATTGCTGGCAAATATACAAAAAGATACTTTTAAGTCAAGTTTTTCAGAGCTGGTTTATTTCTACTGTTACATTAACGTTACTGTAACAAGAAAAATGAACAAATGAATTAATAGCCTATGCAAAATGTGAGAATGACAGTTTACTAGGCTTCTGGTTCGAAATGGCACAAGATGACAACCAACCATTGGTGGTGACCTCAGCTCACAAACAGAGTAGAGAATAATAGGTGCATCAACTGACTTTTATCATGGTGCACCTGACCGGAAAAAATGAAGATGCTAATTCCAGGACTGCAGCCAAAAATGTAAACATACCACCAAGCTTCGGGATAGATCGTGGTTGTCTGAAGCAGTTCATAATGCCTGACCGGGATGACAGGATACAGCACAAGTTCTAATACACCACAGGCATTGTTACAACATATATGGAGGAGATACTGGCTCTTTAAGTACCAGTAATGTAAAAAATGCACTAAAGTTTCCCACATTAAATATTTATACGCAATATTGAATGCACAACATTCATTAAATGGGTGTTGTATGTGATATATTAGCTAAAAATTACTATGTCTAAGGGATTAAATATATAACAATATTTTCTCCAGGGTGGGAAGCATTTTCAAGGTTAGTGCTTGGTGAAGGAGATGGATGACTTGGAGGGTCCTACATTCGGATCCAAGAACAACTGGCTTTCCAACACAGGACGATACAATACCAATCAACAACCATTTCTAGAGAAAGAGTCACAGACCCCTTCTGGCCTGCTGTACACTCGCAGAGAGAGAGAGAGATAGAAAGAAAGAAGAACAGATATAACAGATATATTTAAACACTGTACTAGAAAGGTATTTCTGCCATTCTGATACAACATGCACTTCAAAACTACACTGTGGCTGTGCACATGTGTTACATTAATGTTGTAAATGTGTTTATACCCTACTTGGTTATCTTTTCAGTCTCAAAACTGCAAGAAAGTTATGCTAGAATGAATGTTGTAACAATGTAGTTTAGGACATTA
This sequence comes from Polyodon spathula, assembly GCF_017654505.1. Classification (NCBI taxonomy): domain Eukaryota; kingdom Metazoa; phylum Chordata; class Actinopteri; order Acipenseriformes; family Polyodontidae; genus Polyodon; species Polyodon spathula. The sequence continues at coordinate 17,805,312 of NC_054543.1, forward strand.
GGGCATTGTGACTACCCCCTACTCACACACACACACCTAATATTGGGTTAGTCTGCCTTTTGCCACAGTGACAGCCTGGAGTTGTTCTGGCATAGACTCCACAACCTGACACAACCTTATAATACCCTATAAAGGTTCATTCAGCACAGTGAAGTTTGCTGTGTGTTGCAATATGCTTTGTCATACCTCTTGAGCTTTACAGTGGTTACCTGTGCTTTAAATTACATTCACTATGCTTTATGGCACTTTGCTTTGCTTTTACTATGGTAAACTAAGTAAAAACATATTAACAAAGTTGTTGTACTTTTTGGTGAAGGTTAAGAAATCTATTTATTTATTTTGTCGCCCCTCAGAGTGACACAAATATACCAGTAGTAGATCATTTCTTATTTTCAAAGCTAATGGAATGTAATGTTGGTAAATAAAAGCTGTTAGTTATGTAAATCTTTTTGTCTCTTAAGGTCTAGGAAAGAACAACACAGCAACAAATCTTCTCTAATCTTCTTTTTTTTTTATTTTTTTTAAACTGAGAGTTTGTGAGCCATTGAGCCATTGCATTATTTTCACTTCACTTTCACTAGGGTTAGGGTTAGGGTTAGGGTTAGGGTTAGGGTTAGCTAAAATATAATATGAAAAAATTTAATTTCCACATTGGTCACCAAGAACTGCTTTCTAAATAGCACAGTGCTCAGAAGGCTATACTATGGTTGAATGTGTACAGACTACAGTGTACAGCTATGGCCAAAAGGTTTGCATCACCTACAATTTTAAGATTGAGAGATAATACAAATTTAAATAAACTATATGAACATAATTTTTATATTTTATTTAACACTGTGTAATCAAAGAAACTCCAAAAGTCTACTGGAAGACATAATAGTACAGTATTTCCTGTTAGATTTATAAATGTCAGTTGTTCCCATTTTTGTCAGTTATTTGTTAAATATATGGAAAACTACAAAGCAGTATGTGATTCATGTTAACCTAACATTATTTAGCAGGTTTCATTCAATTTTATGAAACAAAATTAGTTAATTATATAGGGTGATGCAAAACTTTTGGCCATAGCTGTAAACTGTAATATTATTGTGGGACACCTCTAACCCTTTACGGTCCATTTATTCAGTCCTTGTCAGGTGCATCAGGTCCAGTTCATTTTCATACACACTGTTTTTTACATGCACTGTTTATTTTAATTTTTTTCAGAGTAAAACAGGTTTAAAAGGCACTGAATCGCAAAAGAACACTCAGTACTGTATCTCTAGCCAAGCACCACCCCTTGATCGCTGTATTTTTCACATACCTCTTTATAGATGTGCATACTGATAAATCCTCTCCTGATCGTTCGTTTTATCACCAAACTCCTCAATAATGCGATCCAAGTCATTACTTTATTGCTATAACAATAGAGACTTGTACTTTAACTCTGGAAAGGGAAAATCGTAACATCGGACCTGGTCCAACATAGGGCCGCACAGGGTTATTGTTAACCTGGTAGAACAAAACAGCGCTTATAACTTCAAAAGACCTAAATGTATATTGGTGTATTGTAACATTTGACTTTAAAACAAAATAGACATGTATTTATTCAAACCTATTCATGTTTATTTGTAATAAATAATGTCATGTATACTGCATGCAGGTGTGTTAGATGATGTGGTGGAGACTGGAGTTGTGTGTAATGTTGACAAACTTCTTCTGGAAGTTGCCACAGTGAAATTCATTTTGTGACCTATTTTTTATGTAATAATAGGAACTGTATCTTGTGTGCCTTTACTGTGTAGAAGGACAGCTATATATTTAAATGACATTGTGTAATGAAGCGTGGGCCCAATACGCAAAGCTATTTTAGTTATTTAAATAATGTTTTTTCAAAGTCTGTTTTTTATTAATAAAATTAAGTTTGATATTCATAAAACTAGTCTTGGAGTTTGGTAAAGGAACCGACAACAGTCTAAAAGAGTTCAGTGAATACCACACTTAATTTAATCTATCAAAACAGATTTTGTAAAACAAATTAAGAATATTAAAGGGAGCGTCTCATTAGGGCTTTGTAACATTAACTCTAAGTGTACAATTGATGCATTTGAAATTGCAAATAAAGTATCTGACCTGTGTGCTTGCCTTTACTTGCTGTAGCTGCCCACATGTTCTGACTGCTGGGTTACATGTCCCCCGAGGAGGAATAGAGAAGCATAAAGTAATATAGCAAAAATAAACTGTTCTCTTGTGGTAAATTTGGGGTCTCATGTTGCATGCTTGTTGCATTACTGTGTCAAGCCCAAACATTAGATTTCTCTAATGTCTTTGCTGCAGCTGTGGAGATCCAATGCTTTCCAATGGGCTGGGCTGCTGTTATCACATCACACAACTGCAGAGAACAAACCTGCTCGTTTCAGCTCATATCACTCTCGAATTCAGCTGGTGATTGGTCCCAGTTTGAGATACAAATTGTATTATATTTAGAGGTGAACTGTTGACAGCAATGCAGTCATTCTCCAGTAGGATTCTGGAAAGCAGAAGCACAGAGCAGTGAGCATGGGTTGGGGTTAGGGTTGGGGGTAGTTATAAGGGATGTTAATCACATTTATACAAACTCAGCCAAATTCATTAAAGATAAATACAATGAGACTTCCCATTTAAATAGAGTTGTAAGTCTAAAGATTCCTCGTGTAATCACAGATACGCTCTTTAATTATTTAAAACCTGTACCAGAAGCTATAACATTAGTATAGTATGTAAAGTAATACTAACAAGAGGATGCCATTCAGCCCATCTAAGGTCGTCTGGTTCCATGTAGCTGATTAATCTCAGAACTTAGTCAAATTGGGTCTTAAATGATCCAAGCAATTGGCCTCAACAACATGACTAGGCAGCCTATTCCATACACTCGCCATTCTTGTGTGAAGAAGTGTCTCCTCCGTCATATATAGTGTGGGAGAACTTACTTTTTAAAAGTAATCTATTACAGTTACAAGTTACATGGACGAGATTTTAACTAGCTACAGTTATAGTCAGAAATAGCTACTTCTCAGACACAGCATCAATTTTACAGGGATATATATTTTTTTGTTTGGTCAGGCTGCAGCTCAAAATATTCTTTAGGGATCCAGCTGTGAAACCACTTGTTCCCTCTGACGCCATTTTCTAGCAAGATGATATGTTCATGTCACATGTAAGGTTTGACTTGCATAGTTGAAGCGTTTTCTGATCTCCACGTTATATAGTCCTTTTTCATATTTAACATAAATTTAATCAATTACCATATTTCATTATCTGTCTTAAAAGGGAACCATTATAGTTACTGAAAACTGTAAACAGATTACAATTACTAATGGTAATCTGTTGGTCTTTTGGCCTTAGAATTGTTTGTTTAATGAGTCCATCTTTAATTTCAAGCTATGTCTGTAAAATTTCAAAATTTTAATTTTAAAATGCGTGTAAATTGTGTAGAAAACAAAAATCACCTTAAAGTCTTAGTAATGGGTCCATTAGATGTGTTCTAGGCATTAATATAGTGGTTTACATGCAACCTCAAAAGCTGCTGCTGGGGGATGGTGCCCCCTTAAAATGTCCTAATAAAACAATATTATTTTGCTCTTCTTCAATAAACTGGACTATAGTAGCCTATAGGCAAAAGAAAATCATAATTGCATTTCAATAAAATGCAAAAAAACATTAGAGGAGGACAGAAAACCACAGATCTCAGTTATTTTTTAAATCTGGACAACTGTTTTAATGCTGTTAATTACATCAATGTTTCAAAAAGCATTGTGACATTTGGACAAATAATTTCTCTAAAGTTAAATAGCTGAATACAACCACTGTAAGAGCTTTTAACATTGCTTGAACAGGAAAATGTGTTTTAAAAAGTGCAGTCAGAAAAGAGGTTAGTAGCCTACTATTCCAAGAAATTGCCACTGGACAAGCCACACTGGTTTCCACTTAAACAATGTTAAAGAAGGCCATTCTCTAATTTGGCAAGTCAATGTACATTAGTATTTCTGTATGTACTAGTGCTGTCACTACTGAGATGTACCTGTCCTTCCCTTGTAAATAAGCTCTTAGGTACAACGTTTGGTACTGCAGGAGAGGTCAACCAATACATGTTTGGTATTGTACACCAACATTAGCCAGCATTTGAACAAATCATTTATCTGATGTTAAACAGCTGATTACACCATGAAAAAGGTCTGTAAACAAGCTTGAGCAAGAACAATTTAAATGGCTCTGCTTTACTGAAACGTTCTAATTTTGAATTTACGGCCATGGCTGGGATGAATGCTACTGACTTGTTATCCTCTGCTATAAAACAGCTGTAAACATCTGCTATCTGGCACAGCAGATTCACTTTCAAACAGAGTTGACGCACACACAAAAGAGGTGGGTGTTCTGTTGTACTGTTACTTTTCACCCAGATGAGGCCCCCAGCCTGTCACTGTACTCTTCAACAGCAAGCAAAATCAGGACTTTAAAAACTTAAATAACCAAAACACACTGCAGACCACTGAACTAAATGGAAAGGCAAGGGCTGGATGCGAAACGCAAACCCCACGGTTCAAAGACAAACATCTTACCATTCAACTAAAGAACAAAAACTGCAGTTGACAGGTAAATACATGTCTTATGCTGATTGCAATATTACGAACCCATCAGTTGATAGGAAGTGCTCCATTATAAAATCTGTATAAAGAAAGAGTTGTATTTGAAAATATGCGTAATGCAGTTTTCCCATGCATGACTAAGATTGTATTCTCTGCACATTGTGCATTCCAGTGTCTGTTTCACTTACATCCTTTATAAGATGAAATTATATGAAATGTTCTGGAGCATGTGAAAATACAGGACAAGGTGACACACGCCTTCATGTACATGTTCTGTCACGTGAGAGCAGGTCATGTTTGTATAAGACAGCCTTTAAACTGTTTACACAAACAGGATGTCAAATATGAACCTGAAGTGAATAAAATCTATATGACCAAAGCTGAGCACACAAAAACTGACAAATTAGAAAAGTTGCAGTGGTGAAATTTGGTATCGAGAATATGTAGCATAATTTACCAAGGGTCTAGGGATTAATGAGGGTGTCTGTCTATCTGTCCATCTGTATGTCACACTTATATTTTTGTATCTTAAAAACACACTGAAAATTACTCATTTTAATGTGCTTTAACATACTTCATTAGCTTATCTACTGACATCTACATCTTAAATACCACTTATCCTATTTTAATTAAACTATCCATTGCAGTTGCCTATTCAATTCTATTCAGTACATTCTATTAATATATACTACGGTCATCAACTTTCTCGTCATACATGGTACTGACACACTTGTTATTATTCAGTCTTAGAAAGTTACAGAATTTATATGCAACAGACCTAGTATTTAGTTGCAGTTATTGGTTCTAGAAGCAACTCTATATTGCAGATTATATACTGTCTGTATTTAAGGAAATTCCTGAATTACCTTTACACACAGTAGTAAAATGTCATGTCATGTTGCCGATACCTTAAAACAGGTTATGTCACCTTTGATCAACGTTTGAAAGTGAAGCTGCACTTTTTGGATGAGAAGCCAGAGTAAGTTAATTGCTTGACACAAGAAGTCTGAAGTAACAAGGAACATAATAAAATGCCTCAATATTGGATATTGGCTTTTTTTCTCCCATAACACTATTACACTGTCACAGCAACAAGCTCACATTCACACACATTCAGTAATCTTACCTGTCATTCATTTTTATTTACTACACTGGTCTCAAATGCATGCATATATATATATATATATATATATATATATATATATATATATATATATATATATATATATATATATATATATATATAGTAGCATGTTTGTTGTTTTGATGAAAAATATATATATATATATATAAAAGTATTTTCATAATAAAACATCTGCTACTATTACTATACGAGGTAAAAAAATGTTTCCATTTTGCTTGCATTCCCTTCAAGGAAATCTGTTATTTTTGTATTTCCTTGGTCATTTCAACTCAGAAATCTCTTTAGGGTCAAGTATCTTACTGGCTGCATTACAGTAGTCAGGATTGCAAATGTTAGTATTCTTACAAAAAACTGTGACAGTATGTGTTAAATGTACCCAATGGCCAGGTGCAGGTCCTATAGTTATGGCCAAAAGTTTTGCATCACCTAGAATTTTCAAGAAACTACAAAATGATATTGCAAAAGTCTACTGGAAGCCATATCAGTAGTACAGTATTACTTGTTACATTTTGAAATGTCACATTTTTTAATTTTTTTCAGTTTTTCGTTTCAGTATATGGAAAACTACAAAGCAGTATGCAATTCAATATGTTAACATAACATTATTCAGAATGCGACTGAATGTGTTAATTTTATAGGGTGATGCTAAACTTTTGACTATAGCTGTAGATCAAGCTTAAGGACTGTCTTATATCTGCAATCATGGTACTGTAGTTATTTCTTATGAAAACAATTTGTGAAAAGGGAGCCAAACACCCTGGGGGCTGCTACTGTAGTCTTCCGTTTCTTAAATAAATTGTGGCTACACCCTCACACACTATTAGAAGCTGAAAGTATAACGCATGCTAGCATTAAGGTATATCACCTTAGATTCACTTTACCTTTATGTTTCCTGCAGCTCAACAAGAATAAATTCATAGTAAAAATGACAACTCCTTCCTGTCTTTGGTCAATTCAATCTAGATATCACATTTAAATCAAACTTAACCTATATTTTTACTCTGAGATCTAACTTCAAGATCTATAGAACGAATCATGGCATTATATTTATCCACATTTTCAATATATTTTTGGGTCAGCTGGGAAATAAAACCACACATATAAGACAAATGATTCTACCCATTGCACGCACATCAACACTTCTTTTATTAAATCGTAAAATCAGGAGATAAATAGTTCAGCACTAAATACATCTGCTTAGTATATGGTTTCAGGCAACATAAAGAGGACACTGTAAAGCCATATAAAATACTGTTTTACAAAAAAGGGTAGAAATATGATAACTAAATAGGTAACAAAAACATTTGTGTTAATTGTCTGTATATGTGTCATTCTGTAGAACTGGATTCTCTACAGATTTGCAGCCACCAATGTCCCTAGAGGATCAGAGACAGCACTGAGGAATTGTCATAGATCCCTCCAGAACAACACCTAGCAGACTTGTGATATAGTAGTGTCACTTTGGCTGCCTACAATGACCCTACAACTACCTATAGTGTTATGGCATGTGTTATTTAACACAAAGAAAACCTGGTTTCATAAAAATAACAGACAAAACCCAGTGGTGTGCTTATCTAACTGCAACCCAGCCCTCTGTGAGTTTTCACATACTACATGACAGCTAAGTTTACTCAATGGTCATAGGCCCCGATCTTCAAAAGTTTTGCGCACCGTATGTGCATTGCAAATGGCCGTTGTGCCGACATTCTGCCAAGTTGCCATATTCGAAACGTCCTTTTGTGAGTCACAATCCATTCTGCGTTGTGCAGAAATAAAATGTATGCATCATGCAATATGGGAGGAGTGGCCAACAATATGAGTGATCCTGGTATATTCGAAGGTATGCGCCAAGCACAAAATCAGGTTTGTGATGTGCAGAATAAGGATTATAAAAGGACTGCGTTAACTCTGCGCACACTACCATTCCAGCATTGACTACAAACAGGCAACAACGGGAAATGTGGGCAGCATGCAGCGTGTCCGTCAACATATGGATGTGAATGATGCAAGGCACACCCAGCAACAGCAACCCCAACATAGGTGAAGATATGCTGAAAGGATGCACTGGCCTCGGCACACATATGAAGAGCTCAGCAATGAGCAAGTCATGTCCAGATATCCTCTCGACTCATCTATGCCACATGCTGCATTATGACCTGGCCAGAACAAACCTGCACAATCATGCCTTGTCTGAGCAATTGGTAGTGTCTGTCTGTAGGTGTATCCTGGCTACCGGGGCTTTCCAGAAGGTAGCAGAAGATACAGTGGGGATCGCACAGTCAGTCGTGTCTCGCCACCTCGACAGGTTCATGACTGCGTTGCTGCGATGTGCTGAGGAACATATGTGACAGGGTCTTCCTCGGGTCACGCGTGTGGGTAGCCGCTGTTCAAGCATACAGAGAGACAGAGGTTGGTGTTGAAACGCCGGCACAGGCGCGCAGGATTTATTAACAACAAACAGAAAGAAAGTAAAATAAAGGCGGTCATGTGACGTTACCAGCGATGGTAACGCACAGAGGACAAATACAGAAAACTGTACAAAAAGTGCAAAATAAAACACAATACCCCAAACTATAAATCAAAAGGTGCCGTGAAAACAGCAGGCCTTGCAGCAGCCCCAGCGATCGCCATGCTTTTATACTGACTCTCCGCTGAGACACGCCCACCCGCCTGCTGGAACAGCTGATTGCTTTCAGCTGCTGCTCCACGCAGACGGGTAATCGTCCCCAGCGGAGCGCCACAGCAGCTAAACAATTAAATCAATATTAACAATTAACACAAAAACATACAATAAACTACATATTCCATTGTGCAAGGCTTACGCTTTGCCACAAACATATTAAATTCCCCAGTACCAAAGCAAACAGGGAGGAGATAATGCAGGGTTTTTATGAGGTTGCGCATCTGCCACGTGTGGTAGGTGCAATTCACTGCACCCATATTGCAATCCGGGCACCTGTTCCAGTTGTCCTGTTCTATCAAGATTCCAGTTTTATTCGGAATAGTGGACAATTTTAATAGCTATTCCATGCCATGTAAACAGTGTATTCCGTCCGTATTCTGGATACCAGTATTCCGAAAATGTGATACCGAATACCCACTTTGTATTAGGATACTATCGGTCTACTAGCCCTTCTAGACATCTTATTCAGAAAACCAGTTTTTTTCTAGACACACGAGTCATCATTTTATATTCTATAATATATAAGACAGCTTGTGTGCCCAGCAAAGCCTTTGCAAAAATTGTGCACAAATATATTAGTACTTGTATGACCCCAAACTGGTTGCCGACTATGCAATATCTTCATTTTTTTTGTAGCTCAACAGTCAATACCAGGATATATATAATTTATTTATTATCCTTTATTTAACTAGGTAGTCACATTGAGATTAAAACCTCTTTTACGAGTGAGACCTAGCCAAGGTAGCAGCAAGTCAATCGGACAACAAGAACAAATACACAATAAAATACAATTAAGACACAGGCAAATCACATTTAAAACAATAATTAAAATACACAAAAGTAGTCAACTATTTAAACAATTACAACTCTCAGTCACAAAATCATGCAGTTTACTCTTAAATTGCAATAAAGATACCTGGGTCTGCAGCTTTAGTTTGGACTGGAACTCATTCCAGGACCATGGGGCATAATAAGCAAAGGATCCTTTACCAGCCTCGATACGCACATTTGGGATTTTAAAATGCAAAAAAGAATGAGATCTGAGGCTATGGTTACTATCAGAAGCTATAAGGTATAAGGAAACATGCACTCACCTCTGTACAGCACACTGCCTTCCTTGTTGTGGGTGGGTGGGTGAGTAGAATGAATAAAATAACGCATTTCTGTGGATTGTGTATATAAAAATGCTTCATTACATTTACAAATCAGAGAGTGTGTTACCACGGACTTTGTCACGGCACAATATTATAATAATAATAATAATAATAATAATAATAATAATAATAATAATAATAATAATAATAATTCAGAAAAAAAAAAAAAAAAAAAAACAGACAGTATCTAAAGCCTTTTTTTTTTTATTTGGCTTCAAAAACATACAGCTATGTCGGATCAGATGGCCTTTAAAGAAACCTATATAGTGTTTCCTCGTAATGCAATACTGTCCGTATCCAATAAAACAGTGGTGTTATCAGTACATTAATTTGAAAACTGGGCACCTAGCTATGGAGCCAATTGTGTATTTGAATGGTCCGTATGTATGTGTGCATGATATATTGTGTGGTCTTGTCTGCTGTCATATCGGTACATACTGTGGCAACACCAATGACAGTAGCTTGTCGGGGTAATGCTATTACTAATGGTGACTGTCCATCATTCTGCATTCTTGGCTGTTGTGTGCAGTTACTATATTGGTAGTGAATGCGCAGACGGTTTTGCGAGGCACAAAAGTTGCTCAAATAACTGCTATATTCCAATGTCTCGCAACTGCTTTGTGCCGTTTTGGAATAGCTCTCATTTTGTGCCAAAGCACTATTTTTTTTGCGAGGCACAAATTTAGCGAGGGGATTGCGCAAAGATCCAAGATTGGGCCCATAGTGTATTACATTACAGACGAGCTTCAGTGAGTTACAGAAAATAATTCCATCTAGGGTTTATGTGATGTCATAAACTACGAGACCGTTAGGTCAAATAGTTTATAAACTGTTACAGAAACCCGCGATGGAATTATTTTCCTGTAACTCACTGAAGCCCATTTATTTTTTTTATTATAATACATGGATATTATCTGTGTTAAAAAAAAGACAATAAATGGGTGTTAACATTCAAATTGCAAGTTAATTTAATTAATAATAATAAGCACTACCACCAAGCTACGCTTGATAAAAGCCTTGGTCTGGCCGGTAGCGACATATGGTTGTGAGGCTTGAACGATGAAAAAAGAAGAAGAGAGAAGCATTCAGGCCTTCGAAAACAAATGCGTCAGAAAGATGATGAAAATTTCATGGACGAAGTTGATGACCAATGAACAAGTTTAGAAGCTGGCTAGTACACAAAGTGAGCTGTTAAGCCACATTAAATCTCACAAGTTGAGATACTTCGGGCATACGATAAGACAACCACACGACACAATTGAAGGCAGTGTGATGACAGGTCTTGTAGAAGGGGTCAGAGGGCGTGGAAGACCAAGAATATGCTGGTTTGACAACATCAAGACGTGGACCGCATTGTCTGGAGCTAATCTGCTACATGTCACACGAGTCAGAGGGCTTGGACGGCTCTGACCTTTTCATGCAGCCAACCGTCATGAAGCGTCCTCCGAAACGTGTTTCTGCCAATCCATTATTTTCGTACCAGTTCCATCAAAGCATTACACACAAAAGACAATAATCCTCCGTCCAGGCGAGCAACCACCAAGAAAAGATTTTAAAACCAAGCCACGCCCAGGACAACTGGAAGCTGCTAGAGACTGGAAAAGGGCAGATGTTGGTCAATGGCTTATTTTTACACCTGAGATTGCCACCACTAACCTTCAGCTAGACATTGACTTGTGGTCTGGATAAGCACGCCTTGTTCGTTTAGTAGAGTTATCCGTGCTGTGGATGTTATGGATGAGGCGTATAAGAGGAAGAAACTTGCCCAACTAGCGAGGATGGATATTCCGGGTTTACCCAGTGGAGATGGGTTGTCAAGGATTTGTGGCACATTCTATAACCTGGTTTTTCAGAGATGTCAGGGTCAGTGGTCAAGAGTTGCATCAAACAGTGAAGAACATATCTGAAGCAGCAGAAAGAAGCAGCAACTAGTTGTGGTTGAGATGGAAAGATTCTGGCTGGGGATCTCAAGCACAATAGAAAGAAAGCAACGCTGATATACGGGTAAGTAAGCTGGGCTGAGTTGAGTGGGCAACAAAGGGTGGTGATGCTGGGACACCAGAATCACTGTCGAGCCCTCTTGAGATGTTGTGGGCTAGACAACAAAACACAGAGGATTGAAGGTGCCCACTTGAAGACCCCAGAGATGTATCCTACTTAGCTTAATCCAGACGGTTATCATGCTGATGCGCTGGGGAGACCGCAGTCTGGTTGATCTCCGGAGTCAGCATCACAGCAGTTGTGTGAGTTGATGTGCTGAAGAGGCAAAATAAGCTTATCCCTGGAGCCAGCATTACATTTCAGCCACCAGCACCAGGCAGAAGGATATCTACATCATCAGAGGGAAAGAAACGCAAATGAATGGAGATGCAGGTGGATCACATTAGTTTACTGTAAAGCTACATCTTAGTTGGAACTGATCTTAGTGAGAGTCAAGTTCAATTCAGCATGAAGTTTTAACATCTACTCTTGTGTAATGGAAATCCTAATAAAATAGTTTCTTATTGAATTATAACTTAATTTGACTTAAATTGAAGTATAACTTAATTGTGCAATCTTCAGTTCGACAAAAATAATTCAGGACTGCAAGGAGTTTGTTTGTTAACTTTGTTAGTTCTGATACTTATGTGTATGAAATAAAGACTGCTGTGCAGGATTAAAATAAGTGGAAGGATAACTGGTCAATTTTTCTTTAGTTATTGCCATGAAAAAATATGTTGGCATGTTTGTTCTTTACATAGGAAAATTTAAATACTAAGTATTTTAGAAGTAGGTTTTACTAAAAACATATTTCATAAGCTTCATGTCCTTTAAGTACGCAAACATTTGTCTACTTTATTTCTTTGAGTTTCTCAGTTTTAGCTCAAAAGGATAGGTTTCAATAGGTATTGTATTCTGCACTCAATGTCCTTAAAAAAATTGAATTGTTTCAAAACTTACAAATATGTCACCCAGCTCAGTGGTGTGTGGACAAATTAGGCATGCTCACTGACATATTCCACTTACATTGGTGTGGGCATCTGTCACAAAGACAGTTGTAGTGGATGACGTCAGACCAGAACCAGGAGCTAACAAATAAACAACAGAGAGGTGGAGTTTGGTGAAGCTGAGCAATTGTTTTCTTTCAGCATTTAATAATGAAACAGACAAACAAGGCACAGGACACAGAACGTTCGCCAAAATAAAGAGACAAACAAAATGGACTACACAGACAAACACTGTGAGCTGTTATTACTATAACTATTACTTGCTATTACCTCTCCAATCCCGTTCTCCACTCATCGAACACACAACCCCGACTGAGTAAAAACATGCTGCTTTTATGTAGCTGATCCGAGACTCAATTGCTAATCAATCATTCAATTTGAGTCTCGGTAAAACTGCACATGAATTATTAAAAGTGCAATTCCCTGTGCTCACATATTACATTTTACCTGCACGTGAATTGCTGTGCAATCCTTGTGCCTAAATACATATATACATTTTGAAAACTCGTGTTACACAGACCCATTTACATCCCGTGTACCAATTTGACTATACACCAACACTAACACATTACACGTAACATACAACACAAATAAATAGCCCAGGGGCGGGGCACTTTGCTACAGCATCTGAAATATGTCTCCTGTTTATAGTAGAGAGCATGTTCAATGTACATTATCTGGGTTACTGGGTTCAATGGTACATTGGCCAGCTGTATTACCCCATAGAAGGAGTTCTTGACTTCCTCTGGTTTCCAAAGATTGGCTGGAAACATTTTCTTATTCATGCTCACATTGGTGTTGGTGTCATACACAGCCACCACAATGGGTCTTGCTATCAGTGCAGGGATGGATGTTGTTGCCATAGCAGATCTCTTCATCACTATTTGTTTCGTCTTCATGATTGTAAGTACAGCCAGGCACATCTTCCAAACATGTCCAAGTTTAAACATTTATAATTCTTAAGCATTAAAACAAAATCTAATCCACCTAATCAGCCGAACACGGGTAATTATTGCATGCTTTTTAAATCTTTATTAAAGAAATATTCAAGAGGATCTATAAATGTAAATCTTTTTTTATGTTTACAACACCACTGCCTCTATCTAACAGCCTCTTAGCTTACAAGCCATTTGAGCTAGGGACTTTATATAGGCACCTCCAAAATTGTTGGCACCCTTGATAAAGATCAGCAAAAAAGGCTGTATAAAATTAACAAGGTAATCAGCTATATTGTAATTTTCCAACATATGGAATATATTGTACTTTATTAATAATTCAAGGGAATCAACCAAAATTACACATTTCTCAAATTAAAAATGTATTTCCAAAAAAATTAAGTGTCAATTATTGGCACCCTTGTTTTCAGTTCTTTGTGCATCCTCCTCTTGCAAGGATAACGCACTGACCCTTTTTCTATGATTTTTTTATAAGATGAAGAACACATTGGAAGGGATCTTAAACCATACAGAATCTTTCCAGATCCTTGATATCCTTTGGTCTGCGCTTATGGATTGCCCTCAAACCACAGGTTTTCAATGGGATTCAAGTCCGGAGACTGAGATGGCCATTGCAAAATGTTGATTTTGTGGTCAATTAACAATTTCTTTGTAGATTTTGATGTGTGCTTGGTGTCATTGTCATGCTGGGAGATCCATTTGCAGCTAAGTCTCACCCTCCTGGCAGAGGCAACCAGATTTTTGGCTAAAATGTCCTGGTACTTGGTAGAATTCATGATGCCGTTGACCTTAATAAGGGCCCCAGGACCAGTGGAAGCAAAACAGCCCCATAACATCAAAGATCCAACACCATATTTTACAGTAGCTATGAGGTTCTTTTCTGCATACGTATCCTTCTTTCGACGCCAAACCCACCACTGATGTACGTGGCCAAAGAGCTCTATGTTCCTCTCATCTGACCATAGCAACCAGTTCCAATCCAAGCGCAAATACCATTTAGCAAACTCCAGGCGCTTACATTTGTTGGTTGCTCTCAATAAAGGCTTTTTCTGGCAACCCTTCCAAATAGGTTATTGGCATGGAGGTGACGTCTACTTGTAGATTTGGAGACCTGATGACCCCAGGATGCAACCAAGTTCTGTAATTCTCCAGCTGTGGCCCTTGGATTCTTCTTTGCCTCCCAAACCATCTTCCTCACTGTGCGTGGGAGCAAGATGCACTTGCGTCCTCTACCAGGCAAATTTACCACTATTCCACTTCTTAATTATTGCCCTAATAGTGGTTAGTGGTATATTTAGGTTTTTAGCTATTTTTTTGTACCCATTGTCTGATTTATGAAAGTCAACAACCATTTGTCTCTTTTCGTTTGTGAGTTCCTTGCCTTACCCCATGATGAGGGATGACAAATGGATTTTACATGCTTGTTACCTCTTTTTATACCCCAGTGAAACAGGAAGCCATGGAAGGCCAAAATACCGTTCCTTAAGACTGAGATGTACTTAAAAAAGTAGAATGTTAATGCAGATTTCATTTTGTTTGATTTTATTTATAAGAATCTTTAGGGGTGCCAATAATTTTGACATCTATCTTTTTAAGGAAAATAAATTCTTACTTATTAAACATAAACGTTTTCTCTGAGCATTTGTATTAGTATAAAAAAATATAGTTTTACCATATTTTTTAGCATAAAATATAGCTCATTACCTGTGTTATTTATTTTATACAGCCTTTTTTGCTCATCTTTATCAAGGGTGCCAATAATTTTGGAGGTGCCTGTATATACACTGAACAAAAATATAAACTCAACATGTAAAGTGTTTTCCACATGCACAAAAGCTTATTTCTCTCCAATTTTGTGGACAAATTTGTTTACATCCCTGTTAGTGAGCATTTCTCCTTTGCCAAGATAATCTGTCCACCTGACAGGTGTAGCATATCAAGAAGCTGATTAAACAGCATGATCATTACACAGGTGCACCTTGTGCTGGGGACAATAAAAGGCCACTCTAAAATGTGCAGTTTTGTCACACAACACAATGCCACAGATGTCTTAAGTTTTGAGGGAGCGTGCAATTGGCATGCTGACTGCAGGAATGTCCACCAGAGCTGTTGCCAGAGAATTGAATGTTCATTTCTCTACCATAAGCTGCCTCCAACGTCATTTTAGAGAATTTGGCAGTATGTTCAACTGGCCTCAGAACTGCAGACCATGTGTAACCACGCCAGCCCAGGGCTTCCACATCCGGCTTCTTAACCTGCGGGATCGTCTGAGACCAGCCACCCAGACAGCTGATGAAACTTTGGATTTGCAAAACTGAAGAACTTCTGCACAAACTGTCAGAAACCGTCTCAGGGAAGCTCGTCATCCTCATCAGGGTCTTGACCTGACTGCAGTTCGGCGTCGTAACCGACTTCAGTGGGCAAATGCTCACCTTCGATGGCACTGTCACGCTGGAGAAGTGTGCTCTTCATGGATGAATCCCTTTTTTTTTAAGGTATCTGTGATCAACAGATGCATATCTGGATTCCCGGTCATGTGAAATCAATAGATTAGGGCAATGAATCTATTTCAATTGACTGATTTCCTTATATGAACTGTAACTCAGTAAAATCTATGAAATTGTTGCATGTTACGTTTATATTTTTGTTCAGTATATATATATATATATATATATATATATATATATATATATATATATATATATATATATATATATATATATATATATATACACAGTACTGTGCAAAAGTTTTAGGCAGGTGTGAAAAAATGCTGTAAAGTAAGAATGCTTTCAAAAATAGACATGTTAATAGATTATATTTATCAATTAACAAAATGCAAAGTGAGTGAACAGAAGAAAAATCTACATCAAATCAATATTTGGTGTGATCACCCTTTGCCTTCAAAACAGCATCAATTCTTCTAGGTACACTTGCACACAGTTTTTGAAGGAACTCGGCAGGTAGGTTGGCCCAAACATCTTGGAGAACTAACCACAGTTCTTCTGTGGATTTAGGCAGCCTCAGTTGCTTCTCTCTCTTCATGTAATCCCAGACAGACTCGATGATGTTGAGATCAGGGCTCTGTGGGGGCCATACCATCACTTCCAGGACTCCTTGTTCTTCTTTACGCTGAAGATAGTTCTTAATGACTTTTGCTGTATGTTTGGGGTCGTTGTTATGCTGCAATCAGATGCCTCCCTGATGGTATTGCATGATGGATAAGTATCTGCCTGTACTTCTCAGCATTGAGGAGACCATTAATTCTGACCAAATCCCTAACTCCGTTTACAGAAATGCAGCCCCAAACTTGCAAGGAACCTCCACCATGCTTCACTGTTGCCTGCAGACACTCATTCGTGAACCACTCTTCAGCCCTTTGGTGAACAAACTGCCTTCTGCTACAACCAAATATTTCAAATTTTGACTCATCAGACCAGAGCACCTGCTGCCATTTTTCTGCACCCCAGTTCCTGTGTTTTCGTGCATAGTTGAGTCGCTTGGCCTTGTGTCCACATCGGAGGTATGGCTTTATGGCTGCAAGTCTTCCATGAAGGCCACTTCTGACCAGACTTCTCCAGACAGTAGATGGGTGTACCGGCGTCCCACTTTTTTCTGCCAATTCTGAGCTGATGGCACTGCTGGACATCTTCCAATTGTGAAGGGAAGTAAGCATGATGTGTCTCTCATCTGCTGCAGTAAGTTTCCTTGGCCAACCACTGCGTCTACGGTCCTCAACGTTGCCTGTTTCTTTGTGCTTCTTCAAAAGAGCTTGGACAACACATCTGGAAAACCCTGTCTGCCTTGAAGTTTCTGCCTGGGAGAGACCTTGCTGATGCAGTATAACTACCTTGTGTCTTGTTACTGTGCTCAGTCTTGCCATGGTGTATGACTTTTGACAGTAAACTGTCTTCAGCAACCTCACCTTGTTAGCTGGGTTTGGCTGTTCCTCACCCAGTTTTATTCCTTCTACACAGCTGTTTCTGTTTCAGTTAATGATTGTGTTTCAACCTTTTGAAGGCAAAGGGTGGTCACACCAAATATGGATTTGATTTAGATTTTTCTTCTGTTCACTCACTTTGCATTTAGTTAATTGATAAATATAATCTATTAACATGTCTATTTTTTTCACATCTGCCTAAAACTTTTGCACAGTACTATATATATATATATATATATATATATATATATATATATATATATATATATGATATCTATATATATATATATATATATAATATATATATTCGGGAAGTACAATTATACCAACGACTATGGTTGCTGATTTTAAAAGTTACATTTGTTTCATTGTAGTACTAATTTGACTTTCTTATTTCATCTTTCAGATATTCTCTGGTCATCTAATGAATCTTCCCTCAGTTATGGGTTGGTTGAATTGGCTGAAATATTTTTGCATCCCAAGATATGGTTTAATGGTGAGTTCACAAGCTTAAAATGCTTTTTTATACCGTAATTATTATCCGTAGTTCAGATTGTCTGTGACAGTGTTAAGTGTGTTCATTCTGGTTTATTGCTTCTTTTCACAGGCACTACAAGTGAATGAGTTCAGAGGTTTATATTTTGTTTCCTTTTAAACCATCCCAGAATATATTTTAGTAACATCTTAATATCTCAAACTATTTAAAGGTTATATAAACACTTCAGTTAAAATGTGCCAGTAACCATGAGCTTGTCGCAAGATGCAATATGGCTGCCATATTACTTTCATGATAGAGTCTATACACGTATGCATCTGTAACTGCATAATTTCTAAGTTAACGTTCAAATTACAGTGTGTGACAGAGGTGTACTTTTTTGGAGTGGAAGAATGGTAAAGCACAGGTAATCACGGTAAAGTACAGAAAAGTGAGACATAGACTATGACTTAAATTTAAACTATCCACTTCATTTTCTACACACATGCTATGGAGAGGCTTACCTCTGCAGACATGGCATAGGGTGTAATGACTGGGCAATGTGGGAAAACATTGTTGCTTTTGGCTGTATGATTGTCATATTTCTAACCATTGCCTACATAAAACTTAAATTCATGAGGAAATTCACTTAGATATTGGATGTTTTTTTTTTCCCCCTGATTAAATATAGTAATCACAGGTAAGAAATAAGAACATGATTCAGAAATTTCTAGCAGTAGTTTTTGTTATGAAAAAATACTTTATATACTCTTAAATACTCTTTTACTTTGGAAATTGAACTAATTGAAAGCATATACAAAAGCCTAACATTATTCCACTGAGCAGTTGAACTTTTATTTAGTATCAAGCTTTCATGAGAAGTATTATTAATTTACAAACTTTAACATAAAAAGTTAAACAATTTCCTCTAAACAGCTGTAAGGTGTTAAACATGATAGATTACATAAAAAAAAGCAAATATATCTCAAAACATAAAACAGTGAAAATACTGAATAGTGACAGCAAACGTGAACTAAATCCAGGTCTAAAAGTCAGCAACACAAGTATGCAGAAGCCCTCTCTCAGTCTCCTGAACCACACTAAAACTAGAATGAAACTACCTCTCATCTTGAAGCACATTACCCGTAGTATATGGGGGGGCTTTCATCACTGTGTCCTGGGGGATAGTTTTAGCTATTGTTTAATCAAATACAGCTACAAGTACACTGCATCACCATGACAATTATAAAGCAAATACAATGTTGGTGTAATTAATGTTAAAATGAAGCAGTAACCACACTGCAAAGCTCACTGTGCGGAAATGAACTAAATGAAATATTAGTTGCTTTCAAAACTGTAAGAATTACTTTGAAAAATCATTATTTAAATAACTCAAGAGAGCACACTGTAAATGGAAGCTTTGTAAAAGGAAGTTTAGAACAGAAGGTAGGAAACCATTTTTGTTTACACCAGGAATTATAGATGCATGGAATAGCCAATAAGATGAAACAGTGGGATCAAAATCACTGGGAACATTAAAAAAAATAAAAATAAAATCTATATTCTGTCCTATTAAATTAGATTCCCTTAGTAAAGACACATGGAGTGCTACCAGGGATGAACAGCCTCTTCTTGTCCCCAAACTTTTGTCATGTTCTTATGCGTTAAAGCTATTCCATATGAATAGATCCCTGCACGTCATATTCAATTTCAAACTTCCAGTCACTGTATTGTCAGTTTTATGTAAAGTTCACATTGTTTAGTCATTATATATTTTTGTGTGAAAGCAATGCTATCACACACGCACAGGCCATAAAATGTTAGGGAGCTAAATTATCAAGGAACATGCAAGAAATGCTGTAGAAGTTCAAGAAACAAACTAAAAAGAAACACCAGACTATTACTGGAAATGTTGTGCAAATTGTTTGGTAAAAACATTAACTTAGCAGGCTGTAAGAATGAGCCTGGGGTAGGTGTGGCTAACACGGTAAACAATGTAACAAGCAGCTGCCAGAATGTCTCATTGTATATGATAAGGTCATTAATTACAATACCTGTTGGCAAGTGAAATATAAAGCCAGTAAAAACTATAAAACAGTTTAAAACTAAACCTTAGCGACTGACAAAATTACTATTGTATTGATCTTTAACTCCAATCTTCAACAATGAAAGGTTTATAATTGAAAGGCCCAAACAATACATTTGAACAAACAGCAATAAAATGTGATTCAACACTATACAAATGGTTATACTGACACAAATTGAAGCTACAATCTAGCCTATAAAGCAGTTCACCTTTAAATTCTGCTTTCTTTGTTCATTTTGAAAGTGATATACAAAAAAAATATATTTTAAAAGAACTATATTCATTCACCAGGTGGAGGTCTAAGCAATGTATGTGTTGAGTCATAATGTATGCTTTTTATTTGAGCATTTTAAGGATACGTTGGTGAAAAAAGTTTGTGTCAACATAGAGCAATGAAACTTTGGAGGTAGCTACAGCAGACAATGGGTATGAGAACTTTTATCATAGAGGTCTTGTCATGTATCATTTGTGTAACAGATAGACCTGGATACTGCATAACAGCAGGCACATGATTTATTATGCTGTCATTTGCCATAAAGTGTTTGCAGTATAATTTTAGTTTAATAGCTCAATAAGTGTGACCTGCAGTGAATACTTAAAATTTGTAGTCAATAACTTTGAAAAAAAAAGTGGGAAATTGCATGATGTGAAACAGGTATTTCATCCAGTAGGACAAAGAAAACTAAACAAATATGCTGATCCACTCCTAAACTAATTTACACTTTATCATCTGTAATTTATATCCTCTTACAATTGATTTTGAAAGGTTTCCCTGCCCGCCATTACTAACTCACTGTTTCCATAGTTGCCGGGGATTACTAATTACATAGAGGTCTTTTCTGAAATCATCTCACTTCAGAAATTCACCTTACAGAAGTGGTTAACTATATATATATATATATATATATATATATATATATATATATATATATATATATATATATATATACATAGTGGCTCTCAAAAGTATTCCTCCTCGGACTTTTCCACATTTTATTGTGTTACAACATGGAATCAAAATGAATTTAATTAGAAGTTTTTGCCACTGATCAACACAAAAAAAGTCCATAATGTCAAAGTGAAAAATAAAATCTACAAATTGTTCTAAATGAATTACAAATTTAAAACAGAAAATAATTGATTGCATTAGTATTCACCCCCTTTGCTATGACACACCTAAATAAGCTCTGGTGCAACCATTTGTCTTTAGAAGTCACATGATTAGTTGAATGGAGTCCACCTGTGTGCAATTAAGGTGTTTCACATGATTTCAGGTTAAATATACCTGTCTCTGGGAGGTCCCACAGTTGGTTGGTACATTTCCTAACAAAAACTATATCATGAAGACAAAGGAACATTCAAAGCAAATCCGAAATAAGGTTCTTCAAAAGCCCCAATCAGGGGTAGGATATAAGAACATTTCCAAGGCATTGAATGTCCCCCAGAGCACAGTAAAGTCCATTATTAAGAAACAGAGAGAATATGGCACAACTGTGAAACTGTTTAGAACAGGCTGTCCTCAAAAACTGAGTATCCTGGCAAGAAGGGTACTAGTCCTAGAGGCCACCAAGAGACCTATGGCAACCCTAAAGGAGTTACAGTCTTCCACAACTGAGCTGGGAGACACTGTGCATATGGCAGCAATAGCCCGGGTGCTTCACAAAACTTTATGGGAAAGTGGCAAAAAGAAAGCCATTGTTGAAAAAAAACTCACATCAAATCTCAGCTAGAGTTTGCCAGAAGGCATGTAGGAGACTCTGAGACCAAGTGAAAGAAGATTCTATGGTCTGATGAGACCAAAATAGAGCTTTTTGGCCTCAATGCTAAGCGCTATGCTTGGCGCAAGCCTAACACCACACATCATCCTGAAAACACCATCCCTACTGTGAAGCATGGTGGTGGCAGCTTCATGCTATGGGGATGCTTCTCAGCATCAGGGCCTGGAAAACTTGTGAAGATACAGGGTAAAATGGATGCAGCAAAGTACAGAGAATCCCTGGAGGAAAACCTACTGAAGTCTACAAGAAACCTGGGACTTGGGAGAAGATTCATCTTCCAGCAGGACAATGACCCCAAACATACAGCCAAAGCCACACTGTAGTGGCTTAAAAACAAAAAGGTCAAAGTCCTGGAGTGGCCCAGTCAAAGCCCAGATCACAATCCAATTGAGAAAATGTGGAAAGAGTTGAAAATTGCTGGGGTTCCCATCCAACTTGATGGAGCTTGAGCAATTTTGCAAAGAAGAATGGGCAAAAATTGTAGTGTCCAGATGTGCAAAGCTGGTAGAGACTTACCCAAATAGACTGTAATTGCTGCCAAAGGTGCCGCTGCCAAATATTGACTCAAGGGGGTGAATGCTTTTGCAATCAATTATTTTCTGTTTTGTATTTGTAATTAATTTAGAACAATTTGTAGATTTTATTTTTCACTTTGACATTATGGACTTTTTGTGTTGATTAGTGGCAAAAACTAATTAAATCCATTTTAATTCCATGTTGTAACACAATAAAGTGTTGAAAAGTCCAAGGGGGGTGAATACTTTTGAGAGCCACCCAAAATATCATATATAAAAAGTAAGAAATAGTCTACAAATGTTGATAAAAGTTAATAGTGCATGTTTCCTTCTTCCCTTTTTAACCTTGGCTATCAGCTGCAGCCAACTTATTAGATCCTGAGGCTGGGCGTTTTCAGCAATGCTGTAATTATGATTGTTTAGATAATTGTATTCACATGTTCAGGGGAATCCTGTCAAAAATTCCTTACATAGTATCTATGGGATGTGTTTACTGCAGATCACAAGATCGGAAGCAAAAAGGTGAATGCAGTTCAAGAAATACGGAAACATCCACACAAAAAAGTTGTATAACAACAGAAGTGCCAAATATGCCTCAAGAAAAAAAGTACGTGGCTTAAAATTAAACTACAGTGACCTCTATTGTTTTGGTAGAGGAAACTTACAGTAATGCTAAAAGAAACCTATATTGTTTGACAAACATTTCCACTGAAAGTCAGTTGAAGACGTTGATTTTGACTTTTACTCCACTCGTGTGTCACAGGTGTTTCTTATAGGATTACTACATATTATATCATTGAATGTTTTTATGGTTATGGGTGGAAGAGTAACAATGCAAACTGCTTTTAATACTGTATCAAGCTCTTAGGGTCCTGGCATATTATTCTGTCTAAATCAAAAATCTGTGACTGCCACTGGTCTATAGCCAACATTTAGAAAAAGAATTGTCACACCTGACACTGAAAATTATTTGGAAACTGTTGTTTAATAGTTATGAAGGAAATTATTTGACATTGGCATAGTTGCTACGTGTTGTAGAACATAAGGTTATTAATGAGAAAGTCTGTTCTTACACTGTTTTGAGTGTAATAGAAAAGCCTTATGAAAAAAATACACAATACCTTTGATTAATCATTGTACCTGTAAAGTACATAGCCAATGTGGAATTGTACCTCCAGTTTTCACAAGAGGGCAGCATACACTAAATTGTACAGATAGGAGGGCGTACTGCATGTAATTTTACCTGCAATGTCCACAACTGAAAGTACACACACCCTCATATCCAGGTATATTTCAAATATTAGCATCTTTTGGGAGTTCCTTTTGACTGCTGATTGTTACATTCTTGAATGCCCTTTGTGTGCACCAATCTTCTCAATTCTCCAGTCCCAGTGCTGTCTTTTTTTTTTTTTTTTTTTTAGTTCTTGAGATGCTTTGACACCCATATACATAGACCTCATAATTGAAACAATATGCAAATGCTTACATAAAGTATACACTTCTAAATGTAAAATTGTTTATTGTACACTTAGGAATCAAGGCAACCATTGCAAACATGAAGGGACTATTTTGAATCACTAGTCATTTATTTTAAAATAAAAATTTAAATATATATATATATATATATATATATATATATATATATATATATATATATATATATATATATATGTTCTGAAACATAACACTACCAGTAGCTGTAGTGTTTAGCCATTTTATACAGAAACATTGCTACATGTTTATGTTAAATCAAGAGTAATCTCTCCAGTGTTCAATATTGTAAAACTGAGTCAATTGAAATTGTAATCCCTACCACTCTGCATATCTCAGTAGCAGGCCGTTTCAAATCGCATCGATAACTATGGATACTAATCCTCCTTTTACCTTGACCATCTTCAGGTTAGGAGTGGAAACTACTTTCATTTGAAGTTATTTCAGGTAAAAATAATTTTAAAACAATGCGAGACCACCAACAACCCAATAGTTTAACAAATCTCATCAGTGGTTCATCTGCTTTTCAACTAAAAATAACTACGCCAAACAGTGTGATCATTAATTTTGTATATTTTTCTAGCATTCCCAAGCCAAAAAAAAAAAAAAACAAAAAAAAAACACCACAATGTATACATTTTACAATGCATCTTTAAATATTTTTTTTTTCTTTACAAACATTTATGGTACATAATTTACAGATATACAATGAATTAAAAAACATTCATCAGCCCCCCCACCCCACTGTAGCACAAATCTGTAAACTTTCATAACAAAAATGCAGACACCAGATGTAGTTTGCAGAAAAAAGAATTATATATCCTTTGGGCACAGTAAAAAATTACATTTCACAGTAACAAAGAAATCTGACTTGACAACAGTACAGGAGACATATATAACAGCCATGGCTCGACAGACCAATCATAATACTGCATTTCCAGTTAACTCCACCTCCCGCTAGCCACCATGATTCTTCCAAAGCTTGAGGATGTCAAGGCATTCTTGTATTTTCCCCATGCGCCAAATGGTACTACCATCGTAGTTACATTATCTTGCGATCCATACTGCAGTGCCTGTCAAATTAAAAGCATGTCAGTCAAAACACCAACCAAAGACTACTGATTATACTAATTGTGCATATAGCTAGTGAAAACACTAAAATTACATCTGGTCACCAATTACAGTTATGAATGAGGTTTTAATATAACTGCCTAGATGGGATTCAAATTCCAAGCCCCCTCTACTAGTCAGGCTCCCAAGTATTTTCAACCATTAAGGTCTTTTGTGGCGAGATATGGAATTGCAAGCATGACCTTTCAGTTAAGTACATAAAGACAATACTATAGAGTTGCTGTTAATCAATCATGTGTCTAGGTCTGTTTAGTAATAACATTCTAAACCGGAATATAATTTTTTGTCCGGTGTATAGTCAAAAGCAGTTTTTTTCTACAGCCTTTATTCTTCCTTGGCTGGAATCACTACTGCAACTGTAGATAAACATACGCTTACTTGATCAGTAACAATAAGAGCAGCTTCAGATGGATCCTGACACTTCTTCACAAGGTCACACATTTCTTGTCCTTCCATGAACCCACTAACTCCATCAGTTGTTAAGACCAAGAAGCAATCTTTGGTATGTTGCAACTAAAAAAAAAAAAACAACAACTTATTTTTCAGTTGAAGGGAGGAGGTAGAGAAGGAACAGCAGCAGTAAATTAGAAATCAGCAATGCCCATCTTACCTTTACTGTAGTAACTTCAGGCTCTGCCGACACTCCGTAAGGTTTAACATGGAGATCACCAATACTCCGAGTCATAGCCAGCCTTCCGTTGACATAAGGCTCACCAGCACTGTTCCATTCAATGAAACCACCACACTGCTGAACCCTGCAAAAAGTTTAAGAAAAATTGGTTATTTTGAAAAAGATACAAAACAAGGGAATGTGTACAGTGGGTAGTCAAAGGGGTGTGTGTGTGATAAGGTGAAGGAAATATACCACGCTAATATTTACTTTGGCTAACCCGACGGCTTAAGAGTCCGAGAATCACTAGTTCAAATCTAGAGATCTCCAATGCAAAGTTATAGCAGTGGCCCACCTTCATATACCCCTTCCCACATTCCTGACCTGTGCAGCATGCAATCTAAAAAGGTACAGTTCTGTGAATGATACTCTTTAGGGATCTTGACACTGGACTCACCTTTGCCTTTCATCTTTTCGTCTTGGGCTATGATCTTCAGTTAAGGGTTCTGCTTTTCCCTCACGACAGAGGACAGCTGGACTGTCTCCAACACTTGCAACCACAAGCTCAGTCTTATTGCGCAGCAAGGCAACGGTCGCGGTCGTTCCAGCAGAGAGCACAACATCTAAAGGAAGAAAAGAAATGTCAGCAAAGAGAACCAGAAAAATAGGACATTGCAAAAGATTTCGGAAAATTTAGTATAGTGTAATTTGCACATACATACACACACAATATGTATAAGATATATATATAATATATATATCATATATATATATATATATAATCTATATATATATATATATTTAATAATAGTATTTCAATTTATGAATTGTACACAAAAAAAATTGAAATTTTAAAACTCAAATAGGTTATAATACATTTTCACATGTAATGCATCAAATGCATGATTGTTTGGTTTACTTTTAACTGTACACAAAGATTAAAAGATCTGCTAAATAAACTACAATTTTAAACCATACTGAAACTTAGAAACTAATTATTGCCTATCTGTGCAAAGCTACTCAAAAGAAGAAAGAACTCACGAGGAGTTTACATTGTTTTTAAAAAACATTTGCAGTCTTCAGTAGTCCAGACATGGCAGGGCTGGACTC